>NC_049202.1:70855663-70983163 GCF_013347855.1 Anguilla anguilla | reverse complement strand
AGCCGCTCTCCGGGTGTGACGGGACGGGGACGGGACGGGACGGGGACAGGGTGCCCGGGTGGCGGGAGACGGAGGGGGTGCGCTTGCCTTGCTGAAGAACACCGAGTCGCCGGTGTCGGCTCCGTCCACCGTGTCCTCCTCCATCCAGCTGGGCCGGGCGAAGCTCCGCCGCGGAAAACTGCGCCTGGCCTGAGCGCCGGGAATCACCGACCGCCCCTGCGCCAGACCATCCGCCAAACCGCCGTTAGGCACCGCACAGACAGCAACCGCTAACACGCCCAACCGCTAACAAATCCAAACGCTAACAAACCCAAACCGCTAACAAACCCAACCGCTAACAAGCCCAAACCACTAACAAATCCAACTGCCAACAAACCCAACCGCTAACAAACCAAAACCACTAACAAACCCAAACCGCTAACAAATCCAACTGCTAACAAACCCAACTACTAACAAACCCAACCGCTAACAAATCCAAACCGCTAACAAATCCAAACCGCTAACAAACCCAAACCGCTAACAAACCCAACTACTAACAAACCCAGCCGCTGCTCTACTGACTGGCAGACTGACAGCACGCATGCGAGCGCGCGGGCGACTCAGGCGATCTGCAGGCCTGAGAGAAGCGGACGGCCTCCTGCCGCAGGACTGACCTTCAGCAGGCTGCTGGCCGCCCGGATGCTCATGCGGGCGACGGACTCTCTCTTCCTGCGGCCCAGGCGGGCGTGGCCCGAGCGCTGGCTGGTGAAGGAGGCCAGGGAGGCCACGCCCGGGGTGGGGGGCGGGTGGGCCGTGTGCGGGGTCCGGGGGCGGTCCGTCTCATCGGGGTAGCGGAACGCCCGTCCCCGCGCCAGGGGGTCCACGATCTAGCCAGACGAGAGAGGGGAAAGAGTCGGAAAAATCGGACGTAAATTTATTTCAGCCCTCCAAAATTAGCCTTCCTCATTAATATTTAGGGGGAAATTACTCCTCACTTGAACCACCTATTCATATCAGTGCAGCTAATGAAGTCCTGTAATTGCATGCAACAGAAATGCAAATGCTGAGAGCTTGGAGGATAAGGGCTGGGAGTACCGGTTGGTGTAGCGTTACAGTCACAGGAGGCGGGTACAGTGGTGGGAAGACAGAAACAAAATCGCGGCTTTCAAACCTTTTTTTACAGCAACATTTCGATAGCCGCACAAGACAGACGTACAGAGACAGAAAGGAGAACGTTGAGGTTGGAGACGTACAGAGACAGATCCTGATCTGCAGACTGCACTCAGGTGAGCAGGTAGAGGCCTTACCCCTGACCTGCAGACTGCACTCAGGTGAGCAGGTAGAGGCCTTACCCCTGATCTGCAGACTGCACTCAGGTGAGCAGGTAGAGGCCTTACCCCTGACCTGCAGACTGCACTCAGGTGAGCAGGTAGAAGCCTTACCCCTGACCTGCAGACTGCACTCAGGTGAGCAGGCAGAGGCCTTACCCCTGATCTGCAGACTGCACTCAGGTGAGCAGGCAGAGGCCTTACCCCTGACCTGCAGACTGCACTCAGGTGAGCAGGCAGAGGCCTTACCCCTGACCTGCAGACTGCACTCAGGTGAGCAGGTAGAGGCCTTACCCCTGATCTGCAGACTGCACTCAGGTGAGCCGGTAGAGACCTTACCCCTGACCTGCAGACTGCACTCAGGTGAGCAGGTAGAGGCAGCAGCTGGGGACGGGCAGAGAGCACGCTGGAACAAACAGCCATGCTGGGAGGCCCTGTGTTATTCATTATTAAAGCAGAGGGAATTACTTCCCCAAAACTGCACCTGCTGCTGCTGCCACTGCTGCCACTGCTGCCTCCTCCTCCTCCTCCTCCCTCCTCCCCTTTCCTTCTCATCCTCCCTCCTCATCCTCTCTCCTCCCTCCTCCTCTCTCCACCTCCTCTCAGGGACACACTTGTGTGCAGGTTCCCTCATTGCCATCAGCGCTCAGTTGCAGATGGGGAAACGGATCCATAACTAGCTGCTCCTCTCCGTAGCACGAGCACCCACATCACCTGCTGTGGCAGCTGCCACCAACATACCTACACCTTCAAAACGTGACTTCATATTTAACTCCTCAGTAGAGTACGGACAACATAATAAGAGTGCAGTGAGCAGAAAGTGTGCTCATCAGGGACAAACAGCTAAATTCAGGCACTGCGTAGCCCCGTGTGTTTTTAAACGATTTGAGATGGTGGTTTTTTGGGGGACCTGCCAGTGAGCGCCAGAGGCCGGGTCTCCGGGTCTCCAGCACGTCGTCCGAGCGAAGAAGCACCTCACCGGGGGGGGGGGGGGGGGGGGGGGGGGGTGCGTGCGGTGAGCGGCGGCAGGCGACGCGGTGATGCGGCGACGCGGCGAGGCGCAGTACCTTGGGCATGCTGTGGGGGGCAGGAGACTCCAGCGTGTGGTCCTGGCTGGGCGGCTCGTGCTCGCGGTACTGGGCCTTCAGCCGGCCGTAGCGCTGGCTGCAGTGCCGCAGGCTCTTGCGGTGCCACTCCTGCTGCTTGGTCTCGCAGCCGTTGCCGACGCCGAACCACTGCGCCGTGCCCCTGCCAAATCGCAAAAAAAAATTTTTTCTTTAAACGCTAAAAACCGCCCTGTCGGGGGGCGGGGGGACGAGCCGTTAACTCCTCCGGGAGCCGGAGCCGCCACCACCGTTCGCCCGCGCTCGCGGGGGAAGGAGGTCGGCGCCGTAGCGAACTTCAGCGAGACGAAACGCCCGCCTCCCCGAGGGTTAAAGACGGTCGCCTCCCCGTCCGTTTGAGAGCGCTTGACGATGAGCGACAGACTCGAGCTGAACGGAGCACCCTCCGCAGGCTCACAGCAGCCTGCTGTCAGTCACAGCGCTCTGAACTGGAGTGGGCGAAGCGGGGCGCGTGCAATTAAACAGCCCTGCGTCCCGCCGCTGCTCGCTGTAACTAGTGCCGAGGGACAGGAGCACTTCGGTGAGTATAAAATACCTGCGTGTGCCAGTGACCACAGGGAACACACGCAATTAAGCGTGCAAGGCTATTTAATCAATAAGAAGTGCTCTTTGCAGTCTGGTGGTTCATCAGTTCACTTATTGGTATGACTAATTGGTGATGGTATTTTACTAAGCTTTTAGAACAAATGAACCAATTTGTTCCTGTAAGCACATCTCTCCCTGATTTAAAAAGCCTCGATTTGTACAACACCACAGTGTGCATCTGTGTGAGGGACATGGTGTTCATTTTGTATGACTGTACAATTAGATTTTTCAGTTTCAGCACCACAAAATTACAACTTTTAACATGGCTGATTCTCTGTTCACAAAGGCTGTTAGTCAGCCTGATGTCAGGGGAGAGGGGAGCATCTATTGGCTATTTTTGCTCGAGAACATTGCCCAACCAAAGCAGCACCCTGAGGTTGGCTGAGGCACAATAGCAGCAGAACTGCAGTGGATGAGCAGTGTATGAGCATCAGAGGAGCAGCAGATAAGCAGTAGATGAGCAGCAGAGGAGCAGTGTATGAGCAGCAGAGGGGCAGTAGAGGAGCAGCAGAGAAACAGCAGAGGAGCAGCAGATGAGCAGCAGAGGAACAGTATATGAGCAGTAGAGGAGCAGCAGATGAGCAGTAGAGGAGCAGCAGATGAGCAGCAGAGGAGCAGCAGATGAGCAATAGATGAGCAGCAGAGGGGCGGTATATGAGCAGTAGAGGAGCAGCAGATGAGCAGCAGAGGAGCAGCAGGTGAGCAGTAGATACGCAGCAGATGAGCAGTAGAGGAGCAGCAGATGAGCAGTCTCACCTGCGGATGCTCTGGGACAGGGAGGTCTCCCTACGGAAGGCCGCCCGCCTCTCCTGCGCCGTGGTCGACATGCCGTCCTCCGACATGGCCTCTGTGGACTGCTGCAGACTTCCGCTCTTCTTCAAGGAGGGTCTCAGGGGCTGCAAAACCCAGCAGTACAGAGGAGTGTCATCAGGGGCAAAGGCTCGGGGAGGGCTCCTCATTCCCCAACCCATTCCCCACACATCCCCACACCCATTCCCCACACATCACCACTGCCCTGAACCCTAAACGCACATGTTTTTATGGAATAATTATGTCAATGGCTTAAAAAGATTTATTTTGCATACAATTTTTTATTTTGAAAGGCTGAATTAAATGTTTGTCCGAGTCCCTTATATACAGCCTTGAATCCACAGAAAGCTGCAAGTAATGTAAGCGATCACTGATCAAATAAAACCTGCACTTAATTTCTTGGAAATGTCAGGTTGATAATTTCCAAAAACGTAAGTGCCAAGGTAACAGGGTTTATTTCCACATAAATTATGAATATGAAGGCCGAAGATGATGATGTTGTCTTTTTTAAGCATCTCACTGAAAAAAAATTAGACACCCATTACTCAACAATCACTATAAAAGGCATCTCCGTAAGAGCTGGAGCAAAGAATATGAGAATAAGAAAGAGGCCACTGTGGGCTAGCCAGGAGAACTCAGCTACTGTTGCTACGGCCACTGTCATATACAGGTTTCATGGGTAATGCTACAGACAAATGTTATTGATGTTTTTCACCCCCCCCCGCCCGCCCGCAACAGGTGAGGTTTTATGACATGCATCAGATCATGGGGGGGGATGGCGGGGGCATGTGTGAAATACTGCATTACATAAAGAAGAATGAAACTAAATCAAGCAGGAAGAGTCCTTAAAAAAGGCAGGCTTTTACTCGTCTGAAAATGCATGAGTAAAACATCATGACTGCGATACAGAGGTTCCACTACCACCGAGCAGACAGAGAGAAGCAGCAGCAGTTTAAACAGAGCAGGTCGTTAACGTGACATTGGCCTATCACAGAACGCAGCCTCTACATTCGCTTAGAAAATCCACCAAAGCGCATTTTCTGAATCTACAAAATCGGTAAATATTTTTGTGGAATGTTTTGTTTGGCACTGACACTGACGGAACGCCGCGGTGTGCCAGCGGTGGTGCCAGCAGATGGCGCCCTTGAGCCCGCGAGACTGGCCCACAGACAGAGCCCTCCCTCCACACACGCTGCTCGGTGCAGTTGTGACATTTAATGGTGCTTGACGGTTTCACACACAACGAAGCACATGATTTTGGCTAGACAGCCACTTAACCTACACGAAACCGCCCCTTGGGGGGTGTACATTGGCCACTGTAGCTTAATCCGGACATTTAGGTTTTAACTCCTGTGGGACGGCTTCATGGAAAGTTAACCAAAAAACCTAAATGACCATGACAATAATCAATCACTTTGATTTGGCTTTGTAACACCCAGTGACTCAAGCTGGCCCTGATTAGACCAGGCCAGTTTCAGCTTTAAGCCAGTGATGCAGTTCTTGACCATGGTGGTGAATCTTGCAGTACAGTTTTCCCAAGTGACATATAAATGATGGAAAAACTCAACAGCATCCAATCTGGATTTGAAGCACAAAATGACATCACAGCGGGGGCTCAAACCGCTGGTCTCAAGCAGCCCTGTGGGAAAGGAGCTCATTGGTCCGCCTCATCGCCAGCAGAGGGAGTGCCCCCCCTCCCCCCCCCCCCGCGGGGGAGGGAATGGAGGGGAAAGGTCATCCTACCTGCTTCTCAGCGTCAGTCCTCTCCTGGTCCTCAGGGGGCGGGATGGCGATCACCAGACTGGGGGGCTTCTTGCTCTTCAGCCTGCTGCCGTCTGATTGGCTGCCGTTGCGGTCATCTTCCGACGACATGCTGCCTGAGCCAGCGGCTCACTACAGAAGGGGAGGGGCACAGAGCGTGTCACACAGAGGGGAGGGAATATCACTCCCAAATGCACAGCACTGTGTGCCAGCTAGCCTAGCGTTCGGCCAATTTGGGGCTTCCAATAACACAACAGCATTTATCTAGTAAGGCCGGGAATGGCTCAAACTGCTATACACAGTGCGTGTTACTTATATCCCTGGCTACACTCTCATCCACCGCTGTAGCAACCAACATGCTACGCTATGCTATGCAACTCAACACCGTGACAGTTTATATGAGATGACAGAAAACACTACTGTCCCTACATTGGGTTTCCACCTATCACCAGCAACCACACGGAAGACTTGTTGCTCACACAGGAACTTATGCAGCGAATCGACCTGCCGCCACATTTACTTTCCCCTTTAAACTTTCACGGCCAACAGTGCTGTGCAAACATAAGGGTCGAAAGAATTGTTTGTTTTTTGTTTTTTTTTTACCTAGAGCAAGAACATTTTGTACCATCTGGGATATAAAGTAACAGGAAATCGCCAGCGACAGCTGGAATGCGTGGAATAAGAGCATCGCGGCTTTCCGCACTAAAAAGGCTGCCCTGCATGAAGACGGTGAAGCTGGCTGTTCTCCAAATATTACACTTACAGTGTAATAACTGTAACAATTTCTAAATATGACTCTGTGAGAAAGCAAAGCTGTGCTTCCAGTGGTGTGTGTGTGTGTGTGTGTGTGTGTGTGTGTGTGTGTGTGTGTGTGTGTGTGCGTGCGTGTGTGTGAGAACGTCTGGCTCATTCGTGAGTCTATATCACTGTGAATTTCATGATGAGTCACAACCTTAGGTCTCCATTACTGGATCATCAGCCTCTGAGTACTCAGAGTTTCACATTCATAACGTTTCTCTACTTCTCTATTTACTTAAGCCTTTGGCCTCCCTGAGGAGTCCCTTGTTAGCCGTAGCAGATGTTAGACGCTTCTTGAAGCGTGAGCCCCTGCTTTACATAATATACTGAATGTAAAAATTATTTGCATATTTTTCACACTGAATGGCTTCGGATGTCTTGTTTACACAAAATGTAATATTAGACAAAAGGGAACCTGAGCCAATGAAAAACACCTTTAAATTATTTCATCTGTTTAAGGAAAAAAGTTAAACACCCACCCATATCCCCCGCATGAAAAAGTTAACTGCCCCCTTAAATTTAACAACTGGTTACACAACCTTTAGCAGCAACAACCGCAGCCAAATGCTTCCTATAACCTGTTATCAGTCTTTCACTTTCTTCTTTGCAGAACTGCGAAGAAGAATGTGCTAGGTTTTCGTGCATGAACTGCTAATTTCCTAGTCCCGCCACTGCGTATTGGGTTAAAGTCAAGGCTTTGACTAGGCCAGTGTTTTTCAACCCTGGTCCTGGGGACCCACTGCCCTGCATGTTTTAGATGTTCAAATGAATGGGTCGTTATCAGGCTTCTGCAGAGCTTGATGACGGCCCATTCATTTGAATCAGGTGTGTTGGAGCAGGGAGACATCTAAAACATGCAGGGCAGTGGGTCCCCAGGACCAGGGTTGAAAAACGCTGGACTAGGCCAATCCAAACCTTTAATTTAGTTTCTTTTCAGCCATGCAGATATGAATTTGCTTTTGCGTTTTGGATCATTGCCATCCGGCGTAACCCAGTTACGCTGCAGCTTCTGCACACGGACAGATGACCGGACATTCTCTTTAAGAATTTTCTGGTACGGAGCAGAATTCATGGTTCCTTCAATAATGGAAAGTCATCCAGGTCACAAGGCAGCAAAGCATCCCCAACACCATGACACTGCCACCACCATGTTTGACTGTTGGCATGATGTTCTTTCTGTAAAATTCAGTATTTGCTTTAAGTCAGACACAGTGTGACCCATATCATTCAAAAAGTCCCACTTCTGACTCATTACCTTACATTGCATTACAGGCATTTAGCAGACGCTCTTATCCAGAGCGACGTACACAACTTTTTACATAGCATTTACACTGCATCCATTTATACAGCTGGGTATATGCCGAAGCAATGCAGGTTAAGTACCTTGCTCAAGGGTACAATGGCAGTGTCCTACCCAGAAATCAAACCTATGACCCTTCGGTTACAAGCCCAGTTCCTTACCCACTGTGCTACACTGCCACCCAATCTCATCTGTCTATAGAACATTATCCCAAAATATGTGGGGATCATACAGGCGCTTTTCTTTTTTTTTTGCAAATGCAAGATGAGCATTGATGTTTCTCTTGGTTAGCAGTGGTTTCCACCTGGCTACTCTCCCTTTTTTGTTTTTTTGCCCAGTCTCTTTCTTACCGAGTCATGAACACTGACTTTAGCTGAGGCCAGAGAGGCCTGCAGTTTTTTTTTGGATGTTCTTCTGGGATCTTTTGTGACTTCCTGAATGAGTTGTCACTGGGCCCTTTGATACATTTTGGCTTGGTGCCACTCCTATAGGAAGATTCACCACAGTTCCATTCTCCATTGTTTGTTCTCCGTTTAGAGATAATGGCCCTCGCTGTGGTTCGGTGGAGCCCCAGAGCCTTCCAAACAGCTTTGTAACCCTTTCCAGACTGACATATTTCAACAAAATATCTCTGGAACAGCCTACTTTTTCATATAAGAACTGCTCAGACCCTAGAATCTTTTTAGTCGCTGCTGAAGACCCACCTCTTCTCATTGGCATTCAATTCGAGTTGAGCTTGTCACCTTGTTTTTATCTTCTATATAATTCTTTTATTACCATGTTTATTGTTTCCTTTTATTCTTATTTTTATTACTTTTATATTCGTTTTTGGTATTTTAAGTTTCGTTCAAGCACTTTGGTCAACTGTGGTTGTTGTAAATGTGCTATATAAACAAACTTTGACTTGACTTGAAATATAACCCTGTACATCTTTTGTATATTTTGCACTGTGAATATTTTGTATGTTTTATATATATTTAAACTGCTTTGGGAGCACCTACACCAGCCCAAACTGCACTACGTAAATACATGAATGAGGTTGCTCGGCAATTTGGGTATTTTACAAACTATACAGTCAGCCCTGTCGTACCTCGGGCTGGCTAACAGTCTTATGGCATCGGCTCAAAGTGAAAGGCCTCCAGTTGATGCCGGGCCTCAGCTAACGCACACATCAGCTGTCCACATCAATGGGCCCCTTAAGTGGTCAATAAATGACTCGAATGGCCAACCCAAAACTTTCAGAGGGATTAATTTCACCCCTGGTGCCTTTTTTTTTTTTTTAGAATAGACAGACGAGAGTCCACAACGTTCCGCTGTCAGGATAATTACACGTGTGAACTGTGTGAGAAGGAGAACAAAAAGAACAAAAACACAACACAACGCAGGGTGAATGGCTCTTCAGAATCCATTAGAGCAGATTCCCTTTATCTTCTCTGGTCCATCTCCCATAACCCCGCCATTTTCCCTTCTCAGCTCAGCTCACATTACATTGCATTACAGGCATTTAGCAGACGCTCTTACCCAGAGCGACTCATACAAGTAATTTACATAGCATTTTACATTGTATCCAATCATACAGCTGGATATATACTGAAGCAATTCAGGTTAAGTACCTTTGCTCAAGGGTACGACGGCAGTGTCCTAGCGGGGAATCGAACCTGCGACCTTTAGGCTACAAGACCAACTCCTTACCCGTTATACCACACTGCTGCCCACATCGTCTCTCCTCGCTTCACTTGTCTGTCCCATCTGCTCTACTTCATCAGATTCAATATGATCGGAACAATAACTGCCGAAGCAGCGAAGCTATGGAGCGTACAAACGAACGCGACACACCTCCGCTTTTAACGGCTCATTCTGTTGGGAAACAGACAGTTTTGTGTATTCTGCGTTTGGGAAGTTTCCGCTGGGCCTCGGGGGGGGGAAGGGGGCGAGCCCCCCTGTTGTATTTCAATTTCAATGTGAATGGAACCTGTTTGAATAGATAGGATGGGTTTTTAATTTGAATGGTCCAATCAGAAGGAAGCACAGCCTCTCATCACCAATCAGAGGCAGCGCTCCAGTTCTGACATTATGCAAAATGTACCCACTCTAAACTGTATAAATCTAATTACCCACCGGTACTATTTCGAACTTTCTCTCTTAGTTGTTCCCGTAGCCGGCTGCGTAATAAATCTTCCTGTTTTTACTACGAACTTTTGATCTGCTTCTTCCTGGGATAACGGTCATTTTACCTGTTTTAGGTAATATCTTGATTAACCTACAATTCCGAAAGCTGTCATTACCGTCCTGCTGCTCCGCACACTGCTGCCAGCAAGTGGCTCCAGGGTCTGATTCACAAGTTTACAAAAAGAAGCGTTTAACGCCACAATGTTGCCAAAACAGTGTTTCTGACTTTTCCTGACGAGGGTCAATGTTGAATGATAAACAATAGATTTTGATGGCTCACCAGAAGAAAAAGAAAAACGAGAAAGCACTTTTAAATATTATAAATTTCTGAAATTACGTGAATTACGTGCATTAAAACTGATTTCACTCAGAAAGTGGCTCCTGGGATCCTGGCCCCTGTGAACCAGACGGAAACCCCACCGTAGTTTATGATCCATAGTCCTTCCTGACCTATCATGCAGCTTTACAGCACCTCCCAAAATCCTATTGGCTACTCACATCAGCACATCAGCACAAATGACATCACGGGGGTGAACAGTGACACCAGTAAAGACCTCCCATTCTTCCTCAAACACCAAAACCCCAAAACCAGAGAGGGAATATATCAGTAGATGGCTTGGTTTCTTATATACAAAACAATTAAATGTTCCCTGTTGATTTCATGGTGTCAGCTACTGATAAATGTAACTGTACTGCAAAATAAGGCTGGCCTGCTAGGTCATCATTCTTATTGGCCAAAAACCGGAACTACAAACAACTTGCAAACCTCACACCAGGAAGTTATGTACCTACAAGTTTTACCCAAATTGAGGTCAAAACCCCCAAAAAAGACAAATACATTTTAAAACGATCATCTTAAACATACAATACAATGTTTATGTAGTATAAATAAATCTAAAGCCCACAACACCAGGAGCTGTTAACGCAGAAAACACCTGCAAAGCTAGTTCTCTGCTTTCCAATGTAGATCAGACAGTGTGTAAACAAGACCAGGTTAAAACCTAGTATATGGCTGGACCTAACACGCGTGATCCGGCCGACCAATGGTGTGACTTCATAACTCGGCCGACCAATGGTGTAACTTCATCACTCAGTCACAGACATTTGCGGTCCAGCCAAAAAGGGAGGGAGTCAATGCATCTTTTGTTAAAAACGTGGTGTCCACCAGTGACTCAATTTATGTGGGATGACTCAGCTTTGCTGCCCCCCCCCCATCCCCCCACTAATTGCTCCTGCCGTAGAGTGGCTAAGAGGCGCTACCGTTAGCATCGCTCGTAGCACAGCGCGTGGGATAGCAGGCGCTGACCGTAGCGGAGACAGACCCGGCGGGGAGCTCGGCAGAAAGGACGGCTCACGGGACCAGCCACGTGAGCAGGCGCTGGGCCAGCCACGGCAGCATCAAACAGCTCGAGCGCACAGGGTTCGAACAGCTCGCTCCTGCGCCGGTGCAAGGGGACACTGCTTCGGCATCCTAAAAATGAGCTCACGCGCCAGTATCTAGCTTCTGCATTTTACCGACCCTTCGGCACACCGATGGCACAATCTGGCAACCGGCCACAAATAAACACTTTCTTAGCCAATTTCTTTTTTTTTGTTGAAATAACGGCATGCAGGAAAACGTTTAAATAACGGGCAGAAGCCCGTTCCAGAGCAGTGAAATCGGACAAAAACCATCTCTGACACTTAAACCAGAGCTTACCTTATCACCTCGCTGCGCGTCACAGTTACAAGTTCAGTAACGGCTCCCTTTTCACCCCTTTCGGGCTACTGCGGTTTCATTCCGGCGCGAATCGCTCTGCTAAGGCCGGAGAAGGCGGGGAGGCGGAGCAGTCAGCGCCGCCGTCTCCTTTTCCCCCAAACCCCCGTTACGCGCACGGAGGTTTTCAAAAAGCTATCGGTCGAAGCCTCCGGGAATCAATAAAGGCCTCGCCGACGGCTTTTTGGAAAATGGAGGCAACCGGGACAAGGCGTATCTCTTGAGAAATCTGACACCAGAGAAGTCAAAGTCACTCTCCAACTCTCTGTGTTGGAGGGGAGGGGAGGGAGGGGGGGGGGAATGGCAGGGAGGGGGGTGGGCGGGGGGGGGGGGGGGATGGCAGGGAGGGGGGTGGGGGGAGGGGGGGGGGAATGGCAGGGAGGGGGGTGGGGGGGGGGGGGGGGGAATGGCAGGGAGAGGGGTTGGCGGAGGGGGGGGGGGGGTTAGTTGGCTGCAGCGTTACCCCCTCCACCCCATGGGACCCATCACCCTGAATTAATGGACGTTTCCTGATTCAGGAGTGTTCCCGGTCTAACTCGCAGAGAGACAGTACCAGCCGCTGCTTATCCTGACACAAAAGGGCTGTTCAGCAAGAGTCCAAATCAACTGAATTTGGAGCTGGCACGGTACAGAGAGATGGGGAGGGGGAAGAGACGTGGAACACACACACACACACACACACACACACACACACACACACGCACACGCACACGCACACACACACACACACACACGCACACGCACACACGCACACACGCACAGGGCCTCCTATCTGTCCGCGTGTGACTTCCTGTAAATGTTTCCGAGGTGCATTTTGTAAGCCTAACCTTGTCCTTAATCCTACACCTTCTGGTCTTGTGAGTCACTGGGTTTGGGTTTCAGAGAAGCGGACTGACCGATATTTATGTGATGAGATGCAGTTCGCCGCCTACAGTTCCCTCGTTTCCATGACCCGGTTCCCCAGGCTACGCTGGGGAATAACCCAGGACCATTTCTCAGGGACGGTCAAAGTCCATAATTAATTAGAGGAACTGACGAGTCTCAAAGAAACTACAGCTGGTTAGGACGGCTGGGAAATCGGCAGCAAACTGCTCCTATTAAACTGGGGAGTGGTTTTGCACATTTCCCATTTTCACCACGGGTTTTTTTCGTCCTACGCTCACACATTTCTAAGTATTTTATACAATGCGTCCAAGGTAATTAACGGGAACTCTTTAACTGGTTTCCACGACGACGTCAGCAAACAGCGAAGAAAATCTCAGAGGGATCAGGAAGGACTTTCCCGCCAGTGGAAACACTTCTGCCCGTCAAAAACATGTCAAATGACATCACGGGGGTGAACAGTGACGCCAGTAAAGTCAACAACAAAGGTGAAGAACTATTGCCTAAGTTCTGTTTTTCATTTTCAAAATACTAAAAAATGCCATCAGCATATTTACAAATAAGCTTATTCCATGCAAAAAAATAAATAAAATTAATGCAAGGATCTGACTGTAAATTTTCTATCATGGTTTTAAACATTTTGTCCAAAATTGTCCGTAAATACAAGAAAAGATCAATACATGTCCTGCCAACTCATTGGAGGAATCACACTGTAAAACATGTGACGGGACATAAACATAGACCATTATCAATGGCTTCACTTGACTTCTGTAACTCTAACTTGTTATGCTATAGATCTTTGTTTCAGATGTTGAAAGCAGGGGAAGATGTAGGCTAATTGTGACCTCACTGTGACCTCACGTCTGGATTCATGTACGACTGACTGTAAAGGATAACTATCCAATGAGCTTTAAGACTGAGGCTGTTAGAAGCTGAAATGAGAAAGCAGGTAATTTACTAAGCTTCAAAGAATGAGGCGAGCTTCTTTCAGAAAGAAACCGAGAAAGAGGGAAAGCGAAAAGTTCAGTAACAGTTTTCTGTATGACAATAACAGCTAAGAAAGAGAATGTTCAACTGCCCTTTGCTGGAAATAAAGGCTACTGTGCTCGCTAACTGAAACTTGAAAACAAGGCCTGCTACCAGAGGCTGGTAGCATTGCGGGATCCTTAGCAACATACTGCCCATTCAGCCTGACCTCAAAGAGAAGGCTTGTATTCGCCAAAGTCACAGCCGCTGAACACGACACACACAAAACAAAAGGCACGATCACACGTGAAAGAAGTGGGGACATTGAGCCAGCCTGCGTACAATTTCCCACAATGCACTGCAGTAACGCAGCAATGGTCATTACATTTGAAACGAGAGCCCAAGTCACAGAGCTTCATAGCAGTGTTTTTTCAAAATGTCGCTATTTCTTTGTGAAAATAGCAGAGGACCCCTTTACGTGGAGCACACACATTTTAATGGCTCCCTGGGTAGCACTGGGAGACTGCAGCCAACACAGAAGCTCTTCTGCGTCAGCCAATCATGCTCCAGCACAGAGGGCCTTCCTTTAGTCCCCCTTCAGATAAGCGAGCACTGCCAGCAGACCTGGGTCAACTGCGTTTCTGTTTTGGATTCAAATACTTATCTGTGCTCTACTGATCTTGCCTGGGTGTAATTGAGCCTGCCAATATGATATGACCAGAAGGCGGGGTTTGCACTTTTTGAGAGTATTTCATTGGTTCCAATGCACCAGACAAGATCAGCAAAGTGTAGAAAAGTATTTGAATCCCAAAAAAATTCATATTTGACCCAGGCCTGACTGCCAGCACTCCCTATTCTAGCCACTGTAAGAGCATTTCCACAGGAAGAGCTACGCAGTGTTCCACAGAGAGCTTCCAGGCCTAGTATCTGCTGCCACCATGTGTTCCAGGAATGACTATCCCCAGCGTCCCCTAGCATGAGGGGCAGCCTCAGTAAGTTTGTTCCGCAACGCGTGCGGGCAGGGCAGGGGTGTAGCACAAAATTCCGGGCCCCATACATAAGCAGTCTCTGCGGGCCCCCTTCCTCTCTTGGATCCACGTCTCTCATGCATCATTCCAGGCTTTTCGAGGCTCCCCCCCCCCCCCATTCGGGCCCTGGGTAGTCGGTCCCACTCCCCCCCCCCCCCCCCCCCCCCCCCCCCCCCCCCCCCCCCCCCCACTACGACGCAGTCTGCGTATGCAAAGCGTGCGGAATGCGATGTGTCCCGACTTGCGCTACCCTTTACTCGCCCGGGCTTGCTTCTCCTCAGAAGAGTCAGAGCACGAAGAGTCAGGTTTCACTTCCTCCAGACCGAAAGGAGACAGAGAGAGAGAGAGACAAAGAGAGAGAGAGAGAGAGACAGAGAGACAGGCAGAGAGAGAGAGAAAGAGAGAGAGAGAGAGAGAGAGAGAGACAGGTAGAGAGAGAGAGAGAGAGAAAGAGACAGAGAGAGAGAGAGAGAGAGAGAGCCACGCCTGGCTGCACACTGTACCGTTCCCATGTGCTGAGCTCGGTAGGCACTGGGACTTAATACATTTCCAGCAGTGGCCAAAGCTCTGTGCAGTTCCGTGGAGGGTTAGGCCTAAACAAACAAAACACTCCCGATAAAACATTAAATATGATCCTCCGGAGACAAGAATGGCCCAGCGCTTTTAGAAAACCATCCGAAGCTGCACCTCCACCACCACCAGCATAACTACATTTGTTTCTCATTAAAAATTCCTTCACTTTCCACCGCATTTTTACACAAGGACTCTGTGTCCAAACCACTGCACGCTAACACAATTACGAGTGCCATGAAACGGCCCAAAAATAGACGGCTTTTCGTTCTCTGGACATGCTGTACCGCGAGTCCAGCCTGAAAAACAAGCTGCCAATGCAACATTCATTTCGGACGGAGTGTAGCACAGTGGGTAAGGAACTGGGCTTGTAACCGAAAGGTCGCAGGTTCGATTCCCGGGCAAGGACACTGCCGTTGTACCCTTGAGCAAAGCAAACCGTTATTTCTGCAGTATATATCCAGCTGTATAAATGGATACAATGTAAAATGTTATGTAAAAGTTGTGTAAGTCGCTCTGGATAAGAGCGTCTGCTAAATGCCTGTGATGTAATGTAATGTATTTCAGTTATTTCAGCAGAAATGGCCGCATCACTCACAGCTCGGGAAGCGGTAAGCGCTCGACGTGCGGTCAGCGGGAGACTCTCTGCGTCCGAAAGAGGAAGAGAGGCTTCAGCCGGTCATTACGACACCCCGCCCGCCGCCTCGAAAAAAGGACCCGCGCCGGCCTGGGGGAGGGAGGGAGAGAGAGAGAGGGAGAGAGAGAGAAAGAAAGAAAGGAAGAAAGAAAACTGTTTAAAAGTAGCACGTATGACCTCCCCCCCGGGCACTGCACTAAGTCCAAAATAATTTCACAAGACATTTGCATGTTGTGCACACACACAGCTCACTCTCAGGGCTCCTGGTGGGACGCCCACAGCGGGCTGAGCGGAGCGCACGGCTAAAGCTACTGAGTCACAGCAGCGTGAGTCCCGGTCAGGCCGCCTTGCTAAAGCTACTGAGTCACAGCAGCGTGAGTCCCGGCCAGGCCGCCTTTCTAAAGCTACTGAGTCACAGCAGCGTGAGTCCCGGTCCCCCCGCCTTTCGCGAAGCAGCACGTGCCCCCCTTAGCCGAAGAGACGACGCCGCTGCCGCACGCCATCGCCACGGAGACCCGCCACGCATCGCGCGCGTCCCACAGCGCTCGCTTACACACACACACACACAGACACACACAGACACTCACACACACACACACACACACACACACACACTCTCTCTCTCTCTCAGCTCAGTGCAGGCAGTGAAACTCACACACACTCACACACACACACACACTCTCCCTCTCTCTCAGCTTAGTGCAGGCAGTGAAACTCACACACACTCACACACACAGACACTCACACACACACACACGCACACACACTCTCACACACACACACACACACGCCCCTCATTTTTCACGCCTCACACACTCCACTAAAGCCTTGAGCAACAGACTTCTTCACACTTCGAGTGGAGACCGCGCTTCTCGGGCCGCTGCCGTCACGGTGTCTGTAGCCAGCAGCAGTAGCTGTGTCAGTGGATGTAACCGTAGAAATATTTAGCGTGTGATAAGCGTCCCTTTCAGAGAGCAGCCACACACCGCGGCGGCAGCAGAGGTAATGAGTGGGAGCTCAGCTGCAGCGGTACACCGCTCAGCTTCTCACCCTGACGTGAGCACGCAACGGCAAAAAACAAACAAACTGCTAACCTGCCTACACACGCACGTACACAGACACACACACACTCACACACACACAGATGCACGCACACAGGCACACACACACAGGCACGTACGCACACACGCGCACACACACACACACGCGCACACACACACACACACTACTTAATGTTGCTGGAGGAATGTGATGAGATCACAATTCCTTATTCACAAAACCCAACGTGCCCTAACAGGCCATAAGAAACCCAAGACCAAATTTGGCCCCGTGGAATAAATAAATAAATAAATAAATAAATGAATGAATTAATTAATTAATAATCCGTGGGAGGATGTGACGAAACGAAACCCCCGGTTCCTCTGCAGCACATGTCCAAACCTGCAGCCGAGGAGCAGCGAGCTGATAGCAGCCGCAGCCACCGCAGCTAACTGCGTTCTTCCCAAGCACATCCTGCTCGCACTCACACCACCTGGCAAGGTGGGCGTGGCCCCCACAGAGGTGGTGCAACACAGAGAGTCATACCAAGGAAAAAAACCGTCATTAAGTACGTATAAAGCCACCACACATTAAAAATAAATAAATAAATAAATAAATAAAACACGATGATACAGCAAACACACAAATGCACAAAGCTGAGCCAAGGACAAAGCAGCCGGCTTCAGTAAGTTACTTATAATGCTGCCGAACCAGGAAGGGCAAGCTGGCATCGTCCCCCTCTCCTGCTGAACTCCTCTTGCTAACTGTGCACAGGAAGCGTCTGCACTAAGCTTTCAGAAGACTGGCAGTCAACTGACACAACCCCCCTGTGTGGGTCTTTCTGTGTTTTTCTTTCTTAGCAGGAAATAAGTTGAGACAACCAATGTGAAAAATCAGTATGCTTAATAAGCATACCTGAAAGTACACCAATTTCATACTTAAGAATACTTAAGAAGTATGATTACAGTTTTCATCCCCGGATTTAATTGGCTAAAAAATGTTCTCTCCCTCCAGTGGAGCTGCTCAGTGGCCAACAATAGAGGATTGTGGTTGTACTGGGCAGCTCCCAGGTGTGAATGTGTATGAGCGTGCAGCAGGGCGTTCCTGCAAAAGAGCATCCATGCTCAGCGAACCTACCCTGGGTAAATAAAGGTTAAATTTAAAAAAATTAAAAAAATATCAAGTATGCATAGTATATTATTTTTTCCACATGGTGAAGCAAAGTCGTAATCCTATCAATACGCACAAACCATTTCCACAGTACAATGTCTCAGACACCGTGGAACAGCAAACCTGCCCCTCCACTGCGTAACACTTCACAGAGACTCTACTGGCGGGAGGAGGCTTGCTTAGATAGCCCACTCCTAAAGGGCTTGATGGAGTGCGGCAGCTGAGGGCCAAGGCCGTTGTCGCGGAGACACAGAAACCGCTGCAGGGTCTAATGCAGGGGGTTTCAAACTGAACTCCAAGGGGGCGGCGGTGTCTACGGGTTTCTGTGGCTTCCCTTTCAATCAGCTGCCAGTTTAAAGCCTTGAGAGCAAGGTGTGCGGATTCCTTAGCCAATCAATGACTTAAGGGCATAGCCAATACTGAAGGATCAACACATTTTAAGGTGTCATTCACCATCCATTTTGTCACTGGTGTTACTTGTATCCTACCTTATAACAACATAAAAGTTTCATCATAATTTTATATCTCAGTTCAGCCCGCATATATAGGCAAAATCAGAGTAGAGCTAATGATAATACAGCAGAATCCACTCAGTTGCCAAATCCCAAACCATTTCCCATCGTAAAGAGATTGCATATTTGCAAAAACCATTATCGCATATTTCAAATATTTTCATGGAATTATGTCCAATTACATCTCATAATAATGATCTATAAATATATAGATCAGCAGATGCCATGACAAATAAGCAATTGCCTTACACAGACACAAAAACCGCCAAAATGTACGCAGATGGGCGGTTTCTGTTGTAAACAGCACACCCTTGAGTGGCACGCGCAGCTGTCAGCGCTCTATGTGTACCGTCCATAGACTGCATATGGCACAGACGCATTCTTTCATGCAAGTTAACAGATTCTACGTAAATTTAATTTAGTGTGTCTAAGATTGCACGCAAACGTGAAATACAGTAGCCTATCATTCACAACCAAATCGTACCAATAAATAAACCGCTCATTTTAAATTGTTTTACTTTTCTTTTCAGGATTTCTCCTGTATAATAGGCGACTTTGGCGGCTTTAAAAAACACTTTAGGCTGCCTACCTTAGACACCGCAGGAAAACCCCCGGTTGATTTCTTCCCCGCACGCACGTGTTCTGTGGTGTAACTGAACTGCTATTTCTCTCTGTCAAACGCAGGTGTTTAAAGTTCGCAGAACAACAGCATAAATAAACACGTCTGCCACGATGTTAAATATGAAGCACTGTTAAATACGGTGAAAGTGCCAAGAAGCCGTGGCAAAATTATATTACGTCTTACTGTCCCCGTTTCTTTTACGCATTAAGTCACGTGTGAATTGGGTTAGAGACGTACAGTAATGCAGGGCTGCCATTAAACAGAGCCCAGCATATTTGTGCAGGCTATTTATCTATGGAAAAACGATCATTACTTGCATTTGCCCTTGCAAAGGAATTTCCAGTTTTAGACTTTTACAGATTAATTTACAACCATATATGTAACGACATATCTATGACAAAATGTCCAGCACCAAGAAACAAAGTGTCTGTTCTTTTTCTTATTTGCATGTTTTTAGCAAACCTATTTATTGACAACAAAATAAACAATGTGCATTCAGTATATAGCTTAAGATAAAGACAGAAATACCTCCATTGATAGAATGCATGTAGTTCAGTTCATCAGGTATAGCACTGTGACAGTGTCCCATAGGTAAGGTCATCTGATTAGTAGCTTTTAGGCTGCCAATCAGGAACAAAAGCACTGGTTGTAGAAGTCATTTTAATGTCTGTCTGCTATCTATCTAATCACCAAGAACCCTCTATCGTTCTGTAAAAAAAAAAACTATGGGCCAAATAAACCAATCAGGACGGCAGGGAGACCTTTTCAAAATAAAGCAAGTCAGTCCCACAGTCGTTCATGCTACCCATGGCATTTTCCAGTCCCATGCTTCATTGTGACATTAAAAAGAGAAGGAGTAGGTGAACACTACAATGTGGGAACAATTAAGAAACCTGCATAGCCCCCCCCCCCCCCCCCCCCCCCCGGTCTGCTCAATCTCACACGAACGTGAGAGAGTATTTGTCCCCTTCCCAATTTCCACTATTATTGCCTATTCGTCACACTGATTGGTTTTCAGATCTTTGGAGAAAATGTAATATTAGACAAGGGGAACCTGAGTGAACACAAAACACATTTTCTAAAATATTATTTCATTTAGTTAATGAAAAAAGTTATCAAACACCCATATCATCCATTTGTGAAAGAGTTATTGCCCCCATAACCTTCATAACTAGTTGCACCACTTTTAGCAGCAATAAGTCTCAGCTCACAGACAGAGGATCAGATATTCTGGTACACAGCAAAATTCATGGTTCCTTTAGTAATGGGAAGTCATCCAGGTCCCAGGGCAGCAGAGAATCCTCACAGCATCACACCGCCACCACCATGTGTGACTGTCGGCATGATGTTCTTACTGTGAGATGCTGTATTTGCTTAACTCCGGACGTTGTGTGACCCTGTGTCATCCAAACAGTTCCACCTTTGACTCGTCTGTCCATAGAGCATTATGCCAGAAGGCTTGAGGAACATCCAGATGCTTTTATGAAAGTCTGAGATGCGCATTGATGTTTCTCTTGGTTACCAGTGGTTTCTGCCTTGCTGCTCTCCCAGGAATCCCATTTTTGCCCAGTCTTTTTCTTATTTTGGAGTCATGAACACTGACCTTAGCCGAGGCTAGAGAGGCCTGCAGCTCTCTGGATGTTCTTCTTCTGGGATCTTTTGTGAGTTCCGGGATGAGTTGTCACTGCGCCCTCGCAGAAATTTTGGTGGCAGGCCGGGCGGCCATTCCTGGGAAGATTCACCACCGTTCAAAGTGTTCTCCGTTTGAAGATAACGGCTCTCGCTGGGGTTCCGTGGATTCCCACAGCCCTACGAATCGCTTGGTAACCAATTTCCAGACTGATATATTTCAACAACTTTTTTTCATCTCATCTCTTCTTTTATAATGGTATAGTGGTGCTTGTAAAAACTCTGTGATGACTCTTGGTACGGATCAATACGAATGAGATTTAGATTCAGGCTGCACTCAAGCTTGGCCGTGTCCAATCAGCTGGATCTAATTATCAATTAAATGGGGTTAACTGGTTGATTGAGTAACTAAGGGGGCAATCGCCTTTTCACATGGGTGATATGGGTGTTTGATAATCTTTTTCATTAAATACACAAAATACTTCCAAAAATTTGTTTCTTTTTGTCAAACAGGTTTGGCCTAAAGACCTGAAAAACCATTCGGCGTGACAAAATGCAATGACAGAGGAAATCAGGAAGGGGGGAAAATACTTTTTCACGGCACTGTAAAGGTTGCACGTGGTCCACCAGACAAATTCAACCTGGTTGGAGAGTTCAATAAATAACTCTGCTACACCAAAAACCTGCAAACCTAAACCAATAGCCTGGATAAAAAAATGTTTTCATAATGCACTGGGTAAGTATGCCACTCCAGTCTGCTGAAGAGATAAATAATGTAAGAACATGAACAATACCCTGCTGAGGGGTTGTTGGGCGGCTCAACCTGCTAGGGCACTAGGTCCCAGCGAGCGTGAGCACCCCAGCGAACTGCTGCCAGTGGCCCTGCAGGGCAGTGCACAAGCGGGAAGAGAGTAGTTTAATTGTGCTATGTGAAATGGGCGAATCAATGTGTGACAGCGATGAGATGGGTCTACGAACACAAACAGGCACTGCAAATTAGAACAAAAAGAGCTGCACCACGCCTTTCCAATATGCAAGAGAGTGCGCGTACCGAGGGCAAGTATGAATTCTGTGTGAACAGTACTATGTTTTGATGAAGACTGGCCTAGCAAGGTTGCAAATTAAAAAAGTACTCTGCTACTTCTGCCCTGAGGGGACTAGCGGAGGCTAAACGCTTCAAATGACCGATACCGCAGTCCCAGGTGTGCACCTGTTCTAAAAAAGAAATATGACCATACTCCTAAACCTACAACACCTCGGAATAAAATAACCGATCACATGACATCACAGTAATGACTTCCATCTACAGTTCTACCAGGTGGACCAGACTGTTCTATTAGCTGTTTGCAGCACACCCGCTGGTGAGGTGAACAACAACATAGGTTCAAACCCCAGCAAGCGGACAAGACAATCTTGTGTCCGTGCGGAAGGCTACACGCCGACGTTGCTGGTAATAAAAAAGGACACATGACCCCAGCGCAGCGTGTGAACCAGAGAAGAGCCTGGTGCTACAGCTGGTGCCTCTGCTATAAGAAGGATACCGCAAGGAGACAAACAGCAGCCACCAGCACCTCTCAAAAAGGGGTCATGTCAGTCACAGGTACGATTGCAGCTCCGCCCAGGGGTTTGGTTTCTTAAGCCGTACAGCTACAGCGGTTGAGAGGCACTGACTGGCTGCTGTGTGGGCAGAGAAGGTTGCTTTTCCACTCCTCTGTGAACACACAGTATCTCAAAAACAATGCACAAAACTAGCATTTGGCGAAGGCTGTTAGCCTTTAAATGTGTTTAAATAAGTTGTAAAAATACAATCATAGTTTCTGGACACATTTGCATGTGTGTTAAATTGGAAGTCGTTATTTTGCACTTCTGTTAACTTGTGCCCTGTCTGTTGCCCAATATAAAATGTACGCAAAATAAACACATACAATACGAAGTGCAGCAACCTCTTCCCTTAAAGCGAAAAACAGCGAATCAAAAATAGCGTTATAGCACATAATATACAACAAAGATACTCTCATTGACAGGCCTGAAAAGCTACACTATTAACATAGATGAAACCCGAATAAGTGAAATTAGTCGAGAACAAAGCAACTACATTCCATGCGCAATTCAATTCTGCGATGTCATATTTCGATTTGGACAGCTGTACACAGGAGTTCAACAAACATATTCAAGCGCGAAAACGTTACCTTAGAGAGTAGCTAGTATGAGCGATAGTATTTGTCACGTAAATAAAACGAAGTTTCCTTAATTGCAAAAGTAAACAATTTTGAGAACATGTGAGTCGATGACAGTCTTATATGCTGCTAGAAATGGGTGAGTATGCAACGCTGAAGATTCCTTTCGCACGAAGATTGTTCGCTTTGTGTGAAACATTCGAAAATAACAATACATTTCGCTCCAGTCCTCGTGCTCTACCCTTAACCGTGAACAAGGTATGATTTTCATTCTGTTTTTAAATATTTTAAACATTCTGAAATATTTTCAGCTGTACATTACAAACGCCTGCGTCCTAGTCACACATTGAGGTCTAAAACGAAAATGTCTAGCCAATTACAAAGTTGCGTCTATGGTAAATCCGAGGAAACGAACAGTATGTTATAGAACTCCCAAATCGCTTTTATTAGATGTATAATTAACTTAAAATTTCGACATGGTGTTATTCTCACCTTAACTAAGAAACCCAGACGGCGTTTTCCCCAGTTTTATCCTTGTACTGTTTCCCATTGAGTAAAAGTAACAATGTGACTCGCGGTTACTTCCTCCCTTGACACAATTCTCTGGCTGAGGAGGAGGGGTTTGCGTTTTGGCCTACCTAATAAAGCTTATAATTTCGGTTCGTTGTAATTTGAATTCAACTCGTGCCACTTCTGTGTTAGACCGAACTGGGTATTGAATCGTTGCCAACATTCGAGTTAACAGGCTACATTTGTGGTTTATTTTTTTTAACCCCCTAACACATTTTAAAACTACGGTATCTTATCGTCTTTCTTTCGAAATCCCAACGCTGGCAACGTGACTCCGAGGTAACTACTCAGTGGAAATAACGTTGACGAGCAAACTGGGGCTTCCCAAGAGTAATCGTGTTGGTCTATAAACAGAAAACAGAGGTCCACTTGTTATTGGACTTGCTGACAAAATTGTAAGGTGTCTTAAAATAAACTGAGATGACCTCCGAACAGGCAAACAGAAGTTAATTTCTGGGGGGGGGGGGTGTTGGGCGTCATGGCAATGATTAACATATCCTTGTGAAAATGTTTTTTCCATTTCCCCCCACTAACCCAAAATAAAGCAAATCGCATAGTGTGTAACAGTACGACCATCCATTCTGCGTACATGGTCTCAGCAGCCTAATGTTAACCACACAAAAAAGTGGCTTCTGTAAAAGTGTCATAACGAGAATAACAAGGTGCTGTTCAGCAAGAGAAGACCATTAAAAAGGAATTGCTCTTGGCTGCGGTTAACGGTCTTTCTGGAGGCAGTAGTCACTGACACATACACGCCTAGCTCCTGAAGAGTTTCTCATCTGGACTGGTGTTTGCGGTTTTTTTTTTTCATTATGATGAGAACTCTATTTATGTCCGAGGTGTTGCACAACCTCAGGCTTACCAAAATTAACTGTTTGTATCGTTAAGAAGAGAACACTGGCGAGTTATTGTAGTAATTGCAGTAAAGGGCCCAACTGGCTTTTCTCATTTCTCCGTTTCAAAATGGCTTCCTTTACTTCCATTGACACATCACTGGTTCTCCAGTGGACTAATGCCAATGATGGACTCCAAAGGCAATCAAAAACCTAGAATCAAAACCGGATACTGAAAGCTCTCTTATACCAGCACATAGGAAGTAAATGAACACACCTGACTAATCATAAACACCTGTGAAGCCATTTGTTTAGAACATTATGATGCTCTGAAATGGCGGGGTTGGCTACGTATAAAAAGTGCTGTAATTTCTACACGGTGAAACCAAAATGCATAAAAATCCCCATCAACAACAATGTCTGAAATGCAAGTCTGCACCTTTACCACGTGAACTCATTACAAATCTAAAATTGTGGAGTTCAGAGCAAAATCAAGAAAAAAATGTCTTTGTCCCAAACATTATGGAGGGCACTGTATATGTGACGATATAAATTATGTAGGTAGCTCTCTTTCTTGCTATGTTTTTGGTTCCCACCAGTTTTCCCTGGAATAATTTTACTTTAGGGAATTGGGACTATCTTTTGTGGCTGGTTTTCTCCTTCTCTACTGCCATCTAGTGATGAACTAAGGAAGCTACAATTACCAAACTTGACATAAAAAGCTCACAATTCATGGTCAAAATAGTCATTTTTCCTTTATTAATAAGCAGTTAATGTGACATGGCTGGGGTACAAGGGTTAAAAGTATGTGCACTTCATAATATAATCAATCTTTATTTCAGCTTTACACAATTAAAGCTATTATTCTTGTACAAAACAAAAAAGGAGATTTATCTTGAACAAAAACGGAGAACAGACAGACAGGCACATCGGAATAGTGAGAATCCATGCCGAAGAACGACTACTGATCAGCAGAATCTCTCACAAAGAATGACAGCTCCTCGCTAGGAACGTGGCCAATGTTCCTTTGATTCAGTAAAACCGTGGATGAGGCAGACATTAATCTGTTCATCACTTTCCATAAAGGAAATAGCCTACATTTTCTCTTTGTGCATACAACACTAATATTTCCAAACGGCTGGTTGGTCTACTCCAGCTACCGACTGAATCACCCATGTTTAAAAAAAGAACCTCTAAAAGAAAATTTTACCAGATTCTTGTCTTGCATATAACAATGATTAACATGCTTGGGGGTGTGTATCAATTTGCAATCATTTCGTTCTATAATCTCTACAGACAGGTTTGATTTATCCAGTCTGGTCTCAGACTGAAAAAGCCAAATTTATCTAATCTTGTGGATCCCAATATATCATTTTCCACAGTGTACAAGTCATTCGCCATAATTAATCTTTTTTTTTTCTTTACATTTTATACACATTAAGGTCTCACAAAGCGATGGTCCAATTTCTCTGTGTGCTGCAACCCAGTGACAACACACGTTGTGCAAACTTGCTTCTGCATTACACTTTTACATGTTTAATGCTATTCTACATTCAAGGCACAGCTTTCATTTCTACACATCTCCACACACTTACAATAAATTAAAATCAACACCTAAATCAATGCATCAAACAGAATAATCATCATTACTAACATTCTACTGCACTAATATGCACTACAAGCAAAAATCTGCAGTGCTCCAAAACTACATCGCAAAGGACTTTTAAGGAAGTATTAAATGGATTGGATGTACCGGTTTCATTATCGGTCAAAAAAAGAAATGGTAAACATTTCTTACACTTTCGGTTACTCCATTGTGTTCTTCGTCTCTTACGTACACTCATCCTCAGTTAACCAGAAGTGGAGAAAATATTGACCAATTATGAAGATAATTACAAATAAATCAATCCAAGAAAAATATTTGAAAGCAGCACAAATAGGGCAGTTACACACCGAGAAGAAATGAGGGGGGAAAGACAGGCCGAAATGTTTTTCTGTATATGCCTGACACCTGCGGTATACAGGGACATGTCCACTGCTGTCAGGACAATCACAAACACCTGCGATATACAGGGACATGTCCACTGCTGTCGGGACAATCACAAATACCTGCGATATACAGGGACATGTCCACTGCTGTCAGGACAATCACAAATACCTGCGATATACAGGGACATGTCCACTGCTGTCGGGACAATCACAAACACCTGCGATATACAGGGACATGTCCACTGCTGTCGGGACAATCACAAATACCTGCGATATACAGGGACATGTCCACTGCTGTCAGGACAATCACAAATACCTGCGATATACAGGGACATGTCCACTGCTGTCGGGACAATCACAAACACCTGCGATATACAGGGACATGTCCACTGCTGTCGGGACAATCACAAATACCTGCGATATACAGGGACATGTCCACTGCTGTCAGGACCATCTCCATCGGCCGCAACTCAGTATCTGGCTCATACCAGTAAGTTTATATTGAAGGGGAATTCCGCCTAGGAATCTTCTTTTTATTCGTGGAAAAGCTGCAGACCTCCTGACAGCTTTCAGCCAACACTCCCTGCAGAGAGAGCAGAGACACAGCCCCCAAGCTACTGGGCATGCTCCAGCTCCCCTGCTTTACTACGAAACTACAGCAGGCCGGGAGCTTTCGGCCAATGGGAGGGCGTCAGACAACCGCCAATCACAGGCTGCCACTCCTACTGAACACAAACGTAGGGGGGCAGGGCGTCGTTACTACTGCTACAAGCCCTTCCAAGGCTTCCAGGCCAAGCGGTAAATCCAGTTTTACGGCATTCCGTTCAGATTACTTCCGCGCTTAAAGTTTTGCTGAAAAAAAAAAAAATAATAATAATAATTTTGCGAGGGTTACATTGAAACCCTAGCAAATTGCCAGGGTTAAATGTAATTGTAGTTTGAATTGCTGCGATTTATGCAGTTGACCCGCAGCAAGCTGTCACATACGCATGGCTGCTAGAATCCTGTGTAATATCAGGGAGGTCAAGGGGAGGCACATCCAAACTCAAACTCCCCGCCATTGTGGTTCTTTAAAAATGGGAAAGGCACCCAAATTCGCACCTTTTTTTCCGCTGCCGATATCTCTGCAGAGACCGCTTCGGCCAGCCACAAGGACAGACTTAAGTTACGCCCTTTATCTGTTAAATGAGGCTAATTGTTGTTTTGTGGTGGAATTCCCCTTCAAGCCATTAGTGCCCTGATACTGAAATAACCCTCAATTATTATTGTGCGTCCCTACTAAACCAGTGTTTCTCAACCCTGGTCCTGGGGACCCACTGCCCTGCATGTTTTAGATGTCTCCCTGCTCCAACGCACCTGATTCAAATGAATGGGTCGTCATCAAGCTCTGCAGGAGCCTGCAGAGGCCAGGACCAGAGTTGAGACACTGTACTAAACAATGAAAGATCAGTTTAAAAAAAGAAAGAAAAGGGGTAAACCTCTGATTAATGGGTCAATGGAGGAAGTGCTTTTTTGATTAATGGGTCAATGGAGGAAGTGCTTTTTTGATTAATGGGTCAATGAAGGAAGTGCTTTTTTGATTAATGGGTCAATGGAGGAAGTGCTTTTTTGATTAATGGGTCAATGGAGGAAGTGCTTTTTTGATTAATGGGTCAATGGAGGAAGTGATTTTTTGATTAATGGGTCAATGGAGGAAGTGCTTTTTTGATTAATGGGTCAATGGAGGAAGTGTTTTTTTGATTAAAGACCTGCTCATGTATCGGTTTGCGTGTTTAGTACACTGCTATGATCGGAAGAATCCCTGCGAGTCGACAGACAGCGTCTCACAGCTTGGACTGCAAGGGCTTCAGGTACTTGTGGTAGGACTCGTGAACCTGCAGGGGAGGAACACAAACACAGAGGCGGCGCGGTTAAAACAAGCTGTAAAATTCTCCTTGCATACAGCAAAAACAAAAGCAACGAGGACCTGGTGCGCTAGCACTTAACACACAACGCGTGTGCAGTTCATTCATGTAGTCACCACCCATGCCACAACCCTGGGGCGGCAGAATCATTCAAATCACACCCCTTCGTTCAATCTATATGTCTACAAGCACGCAGTTTGTTATAATACTAATAATACCAATAATTCATGTGCCGCTGTTGTGCAGTTCTTCAATAAACGACAACTTCTCTAACCGGACATCATCCCACTCATTACATTACAGGCATTTTAGCAGACGCTCTTATCCAGAGCGACTTACACAACTTTTACACAGCATTTACACTGCAATCCATTTATACAGCTGGATATATACTTGAGCGATTCAGGTTAAGTAATTTGCTCAAGGGTACAACGGCAGCGTCCCACCCAGGAATGGAACCTGCGACCTTTCGGCTGCAAGCCCAGTTTCCTCACCCACCACCGCGCCACGCTGCCGCCCCCAGCCCCTCCTCACCTCGGTGCGGTTGAGGGGGGACCTCTTGGCCCACTCGAACATGTGCTCGTAGACGTTTCCGTCATAGCGGCCCAGGACGGAGTCGAGCATCTCGTCGCGGTAGTCGAAGGCGTCCACCAGCGGCACGGCGTCGGCCCGCAGCTGGCGCAGCAGCTCCTTCAGCCGCTGGGACACCAGCGAGAGCTGGGGCACGCTCAGCAGGCCGGCCTGGGCACAGGAAGAGGAAGTGACATCATCCGCTTACGCGCGCAGCGCAGCTTGTGACACCCGCGGCCACCGGTGTGTTGCCGGTTTGAAAATGGCGAACCAGCCCAAAAAAAGACGTTTTTCTCCTGCACGATAACATTTTTTTTTTGAAGTATCCCCATTGGGTGGGAATCCGCTCTATCTTGCAACACCGCCAGTGGATGTACAGAAAACGTTCCAGAGTTCATTACATGTCAATGTATGGGGGGGGGGGAAAAACCACAAAGATTTTTTTAAATAATGAAAATGACAATAAAAAAAGAAAGAAAAGAAAAAGTTCCTGCGACACAACGATAAGTTCAGCGGTTTACAGCCGACGATGAGAACCTGCTTGTTCTCGTTTGGATAATGAACAAACACATATTTACTTCTTGGTGTCAAAGACAGTTTGTCTCCTATCTTTACTCATCCACTGAGCACTCACAGTAAATTCTGCGCACACACAAATTAAATAAATGCAGTTTCCATTAAATGCGAGTCCACGCCAGGTCTTTAGTGAACGGGGCCAGCCTCGGTTACCTGCAGGAAGTCCCCGGAGTGCTGGGTGATTCCATGCAAGGCGTAGAGCAGAGCCAGGTTACTGAGCACGGAGTGAATCGCCGTGTCTCCCACCTCCCCGAGTTTGGCAGCAAACAACTTCACCACCACATAATGACAGTGCGCCTGGAGGAGAGGGAGAGGGAGGGAGAGGGGGAGGGAGACAGAGAGAGAGTGAGAGAGGGAGGGAGAGAGAGGGAGAGAGTGAGGGAGGGAGGGAGAGAGGGAGGGAGAGAGAGAGAGAGACCGAGGGAGAGAGAGAGGGAGGGAAGGAGAGAGAAAGAGACAGAGAGAGGGGGAGAGAGAGAGAGAGACCGAGAGGGAGGGAAGGAGAGAGACAGAGACAGAGAGAGGGGGAGAGAGAGAGAGAGAGAGAGGGAGGGAGGGAGAGGGGGAGGGAGAGAGACAGAGAGAGAGAGAGGGGGAGAGGGAGAGAGTATCACAAGAGCTCAAATATTAATACTTCTGCAAACCAACCCCTAGCAACAAAAAAATGAAGTCCCAGCATTACACAGAAGTGCACTCACATCGGACGCCCGGACCAGGTCGATGGAGGTGTTGTTCCAGGCGTCTTCCTTCCTCTGGCTGTGCTGCATTTCCACCTGCAGGTTCCTGGCCGCGGTTCCCACCAGCCTAAGGAGAGCGCGCCGCGCACATCGCAAAAACGGGTAAGAGCGCGTCACAGCCCAGCAAGAACACTTCAGCGAAACATTAGATTACATTACAGGCGTTTAGCAGACGCTCTTATCCAGAGCGACTTACATAACTTTTTACACAGTATTTACATTGTATTCATTTATACAGCTGGATATATACTGAAGCAATGCAGGTTAAGTACCTTTGCTCAAGGGTACAACGGCAGTGTCCTACCCAGGAATCGAACCTGCGACCTTTCGGTTACAAGCCCAGTTCCTTACCCGCTGTGCTACACTGCCGCCCTTGTCACCAACAAAACCGTGTCGTCACAAAAAAAGGCCGCGTGCCCGAATGCGGGGGGCAGAGCGTCGCGTCGCGTCTCCTTCCTGTCGACTCACCTGGCGGCCCGCTGCTTGTACGCCTCCACCAGGCTGGCGAGGTCGCTGACGTCGACGACGGTGGGCCGGGCGGAGACGGGCTGGGCCTGCAGCCTGTCCCGGGCCTGGTTCAGGTAGGACACCATGCCGCTCAGCTGCTGGCCCGCGCTGGCCTGCGTGTAGCTCTTCACCAGGAACCTGCCGGAAGTGAGGGACGGGACAGGGGCGTCATGCCCGGGTACCGCAGGGAACAGGGGACGGCGGTCTCTGTATGTTCTCACTTTTTCGGTTTTTTGCGGGTCTCGTAGTGTGCGGAACAGTCGCTCGCTTGCAGTGCGGTGTCTGTTTTTTAGGGAGGGGTTCCGACCCGAGACGGGCGACTGCGCAGACGTGCGCAGCAGACGCATGCGCAGCAGACACATGCGTAGCAGATGCATGCGCAGCAGATGCATGCGCAGCAGACGCATGCGCAGTTCCGGCGAGCTCACCTGGCGGTCTGCAGCATCATGACGGTGTTCTCGCCCTCGTAGGTGCAGGTGGGCGTGAAGGTGACGTAGATGGCGGGGAGCGCGCTGCAGTGCGAGTAGCCGTGGCCGCCGCAGGCCATGCGGCAGACCTCGATGCCCGCGCTGGCCGCCCAGGTGGTGAAGGCCTTCAGGCCCGCCGACAGGGCGTGCAGCTGTGGGGGGGGGGGGGGAGCGGCCGTTACAAACAGCCCCACACGTACCCAACATTACAGTCTGGAAAACGAACAAGCCTCCACACCTTTTCCATGCAGGAAATGAAGGAAGAACGCCACACGCTGCAACTTAGCAACAAAGTGTCATCTGAGAGGGGAAAATGAGATTCCGGAATCCGAGTGCCCGGTCTCCGCGGCAACCCGGAAAACTGCCCCTGCGATGGGTCTCGAGGGGACAGGGCTCTGGGCCCAATTCTACAGTTCACCGAAGTCTGCAGAAAGGGGGCTCGCGCGGACCTTCCTGCAGACTTCCAGAGAGTTCCGGACGCTTGGGCGAGACTTCACCCAGACTTCGCCAGTGGGATTACCCAGAATTCATAGCAATTAGGACGTGATGATGTAAAAGACATAAAGGAAGCAATGCCCAAAAAAAAAAAAAAAAAAAAAAGAGGATAATAAAAGTATGGTAGAAACACAACCAAAGGTCTTCCAATTTAAGGAATACACAATTCCTCTAGCCTAAAATGTACGCTCCCTTGAAGATGGGCCTTTGGATTCGGCACACGTTCTGCGCTCATATTTAAGGAGGACGGGCGGATCCGTACCTCCGGCAGCTCGCTGAAGTCGCCCTGGCTGATGTCGCTGGTGATGCGATGGTACGTGCGGTTCATGTACTGACCCACGAAGTGGAAGGCGTAGGCCGTGGCCAGCAGGGGGAGCAGCTTGTGCTGCTGCGTCTGGTAGTCCAGGATCTGGGGCTCAGGCTCACTGGGGGGAACGCAGACAGGATGGGGGGGGGGGGGGGGGGTGGTGTCACAAAACCGAAAGACCCAGGCAGATCATCTCATCATGCAAGTTTGATTCAACAGGCGTGTTTTTTAGGTGTGCGGGCGTGTATGGATGGCGTATGTAGAGCGCAGGTGTGCGGGCGTGTGTGGATGGCGTGCGGCGCAGGTGTGCGGGCGTGTGTGGATGGCGTGCGGCGCAGGTGTGCGGGCGTGTGTGGATGGCACATGTAGAGCACAGGTGTGCGGGCATGTGTGGATGGCGTATGTAGAGTGCAGGTGTGCGGTGGTGTGTGGATGGCGTATGTAGAGTGCAGGTGTGCGGCCGTGTGTGGATGGCGTATGTAGAGCGCAGGTGTGCGGGCGTGTGTGGATGGTGTGCGGCGCAGGTGTGCGGGTGTGTGTGGATGGTGTGCGGCGCTGGTGTGCGGGCGTGTGTGGATGGCGTGCGGCGCAGGTGTGCGGGCGTGTGTGGATGGTGTGCGGGCGTGTATGGATGGCGTATGTAGAGCGCAGGTGTGCGGGCGTGTGTGGATGGCGTGAGGCGCAGGTGTGCGGGCGTGTGTGGATGGCGTGAGGCGCAGGTGCGCGGGCGTGTGTGGATGGTGTGCGGCGCTGGTGTGCGGGCGTACCCCGGCCGCAGCTCGGACTGGTGGCGGACGGCGCTGTAGCGGGTGGCGATGGTGCAGGCTTTGGACAGCGCGCGGGCCGACTCTCCCACGATCATGGAGCGGATGAACACCATGGTGCCGTAGGTCAGCTTGTCACTGGGCGGCTTCACGTAGGTCCCGTCAGGCTCCACCTGCAGGGATCACACAGGGTCTCTCAAAAGGGGCTAGTGACTCTAGTGTGGAGAAACATGAGTATCGTTAGCTCCCAAAATTCAACAACAAACTTACATATTCAAGAGAAACTTTGCATGCAAATGCACTTTTCGCAGCGCAGAACAAACACATTTGCGGAGCAGAGGGGTTGAATTACAAAAAAAAGTTTTTGCAGGTTTTAAGACTTGGGAATAAAGGAGTCTCCCACAGTAATAATTTGTTTCCATTCAAAACATTGAGAGTGTATCGAATCCTGAACCCCGTATTGTGTATTGTACCAAGCTGAGTGTAACATCACATCCCTAGTGACCCAAGTGTTCTGTACCTGGTCGTCCATGCGGTAACCAGTGTTTAAATTTGTCTTGACTACGCCTCTGATGGTGCATTTCTCAGTCAGTGCACCAGTGGCCCGTGTGCACACCCCAGACACCCCCCCCCACCCCCCACCCCCCCACCCCCCACCCCCCACCCCCCCGATGCTGACCTTCGCATATTTCATCAGCATGTTATCCCGAGGAATTCGCACGTTCTCCAACTTCAGGTAGCCATTGTCCACCTCGTCAAAGCCAAATTTGGGCCCGATGTCCCCCACCACAACTCCTGAACAGAGAGAACACACAAGTTGGGTCCTACACACACACACACACACACACACACACACACTCACTCACTCACTCACTCACTCACTCACTCACTCACTCACTCACTCACTCACTCACTCACTCACTCACTCACTCACTCACTCACTCACTCACTCACTCACTCACTCACTCACTCACTCACTCACTCACTCACTCACTCACTCACTCACTCACTCACTCACTCACTCACTCACTCACTCACTCACTCACTCACTCACTCACTCACTCACTCATACACTCACTCACTCATACACTCACTCACTCACTCACTCACTCACACACCACTCACGCACGCACGCACGCACGCACTCACTCACGCACTCACTCACGCACACAGCAGCAGCAACCGCAGCAGGACAGAGCGGGCGGTACCTGGCAGGGGCTTGTGGGTACGCATACAGCGGATGGGCACTATGAACGCATGCAGGCCGTGACACCGCCCCTGCGTGTGCAGCTGTGCCAGGACTACCGCGTGGTTCGAGGTCTTCCCCACTGCAGCGAGAGGGAGGGAGGGAGGGAGACGCCACTTACTTATCATACACTTCCAAAACACTTCAATGGACACAGGCAGGCAATAACATGGCTGGATCTAACACACCAATGGTGTGACTTCATAACTCGGCCGACCAATGGTGTAACTTCACTCACTCGCTCAGTCACTCAGTCAGTCAGTCACAGACATTCGCATTTGTAGGGCTGGCCCCGCTGTTGCGGTCCAGCCAATAATAACGTAACATAATGACGAGTACAGGCCGTTCAGCCCAACGATGCTCGCCATTTTCCTGACTAAATTAGCGCTCCGATTACCTACAGATTAGATAGTATCTAACACTGCATCAAGCCTAGTCTTGAAAATCCCCCAGAGTTTCTGCCTCTACTATATGACCTGGCAGGCTATTCCACACATTGACTACTCTCTGCGTGACAATCGGGAGCCAATAAAACGTGGAGCACTACAGTGCTAGATAATAATCGGGCACTCGGTCAGGACTTGTACCCTCACCGGCATCCCACCCGCGAACACCGCCAACTGCGTTCGTAGGAACGCCTGACCAAGCCGGAAGTACCGCTGCCGGGGATTGAACCCGGGTCTCTGCGGTGGTAGGCGAGTGCTTAAACCTCTACACTCTTCTCAGCGTTACAGGCACCCTGAGGCAATCGATGGGACACTACGGGATCGAGGGACGGCTACTCTACTCACGTCCTCCCGGCCACCACTTGATGGAGGTGATCGTGGGGCTGTTCAGGACGAACTCCTGGGTGGACGGGTCGTAGGTCGAAGTCGTCTCCAGAGCGCGGATGTGGGTCCCTGTGAAAATCAAAAAGGCGTCAGCTCGGCGTCTGACCGACCCGAGGAGCGACAGCACGACAGAGCTGTGGGTACACCGCCATCACAGTTACTCCAGTGAACAAAGAACGCTTTGGGAACGTGAATGTTTTGAAGCTGGCAGACACCTTGGGCATGTACAGTGCAAATTCAGGGGTTTAATGGGTGCTGTAGGTGTTTGACAATGACTTTACAAGACAAATTTTAAATATGCAAAAATACAAGATGCATGCGAGATAAGGTAAAAATTTACACAAAAGTATTTACACGATGATAACAGTTTATAGCGGGCTGGGTGACACACTGTGGAACGCACTGTCCAGCTTGGCTTACAGTTTAAGCCAGCACAAAGTTAGCACAAAGTTAGCATCAAACTCAGCAGTCGCAGCTCGTTCCAGCTAGGAGCGTGCGCTTTTGGTACGAAAACGAGAATGGAGGGCAGATTCTGTGCAAGAGGGCAAGACTGGCCTTCCAACTGCCACGTTTACAGCGGCTTTGAAAAACAGACTCTTCACTAACGCGTTGCTGCTGGCTGAAACGTAGGTGGAGCCTGGGTACGGTCGACAGCACATATCAGTCAAGGGGGGGGGGGGGCTGTGGGGGTGGGGGGGGGGGGGAACGTCTGTGGGGTCCAGGTCCGTTACCGTGACCCATCTCTGTCTGAGCGTAGGTGCCGATGATCTCCAGGTTCCAGGCGGGCATGAAGAAGGTGTTCTGCTGCTCAGGTGTGGCCTGGTTCAGCAGGGTGGGGAGGAACATCACCAAATGCAGATCCAGGGGCTCGGGTCGCCCGCGGTGCACACAGCTACAGGGCAAGGCCGAGTGGAAGCAAGCGTTTTTTTTTTGGGGGGGGGGGGGGGGGGGGGGGGAGGGCGGGGCAAGGAGATAGAAGAGAGGTTTTTACACCATAGCGCAGAGACAGACACAGGAGTGCAGAAGAAAGCAATGACGGTGAGGGTTATGTTTTCATAAGAGAAGGCAGAACAAAGGTTGGACAACGTGTAAGGACAGAGAGAGAAAGTCAGATGAATTTGGGACATACAGGGAAGAGCACAAAAAAGAAAAGAAATCAGTCCTTCAATGCGTGAACTGGTCATGCACATGCTGATCTCACAAAAAACAAAAAAAAAACTTTCATTCTAATCTGTAATTAATTACAAGCAGCTAATGCTGAGCTGCAACAAAGAGGTTTTACGTAGAAAAATAGCCGTTCAGTGTTCTAAAATTAGGCCAAGTGATTTTGATTTGGGTGAACACAGCGCGACCTTCATGCTTCAAATCGGGGGCTATCAATTACAAGGTTGCCGTAACCTTCCAGTATCACTGTGCTTTTGCTCCAGCACGTCTCCGTCTCCGATAAGCCAAAAATAAAAAAAATCACACAACCGCAATTAGAACTTCCAGCCATCCCCCCTCAAGTGAACAAAAGGGCTCGGCAAAAGCAAGAGGAAACAGCTGTAATTCAGGTTCGGCAAGCAGGAGTAACTAGTCCATTTGAGCCAACCAAGGAGAAACAGACTTGGGCCACAGGGACACACTGGAGTCATCTTGCCCCAACAGAGACATGTTCGTCAACTGAAATCCTATCCCTCCACGTTTATTGATTGTATCTGAGAGCTTCAACACAAGACAACGTCAGATCATCCAATGATCTACCCGGTGAAAACCATGAATAAATTAACCTCGCCAGCGTACAATTTACCAATTCATCCACAACACCGCCATTTCAATCCCCACAGACAAAATATTTCAGTCAGATAAAAGCCATACTGCCGTTGATTAACCTGAAATGTAGAAATCAATCATTCATAGAAAGAGTTCAAATTCTATTACGGAAAGGTTAATGTTTTACCCATCAGATTCAAGAAAAGGGGACTAGAATCAAGAGGCACTACAGTTTTAAGCAGCAGGGACAGCGGGAAAAGATATGGAGGTGGACATAAGGATGGGCACACAGAGATTAGGCCTAAATCGAGCACTATAGACCCATTTCAAAGGATGCCGCTGCCCAAGAAGATTCACTTTTTAACACCCCAATTGGATGCAACGGTCCTGAAGGTCCTTATTCTTCAGTCTTCATCCAAAAGAAGCCTATTCTTCCAGTTTTGAGCCCATATTTGAAATGGAATGACCACTCTAGTTCCTGGGGCGTTAGAGGGGCATTAAATGGGGGAAAATGTAAGCACTACAACTGAAATATTAGTGACTGTTATTAGTCCTATCCGACCAACATTTTTTAAAAACCACAGACTACTGTTAGTTTGCCACATGAAACTAATGAACATACACAGTACACGGAAGTACGCAGACCACTAAGATCTGTCAAACACCTGCAGGTACCCCAAGTCCCTCAACAATGCCAGCTTCAAGGTTCCAACCAGACAGCAAAACTCCCCTGTCCACCAAAAGGGACCAATAGCACCGGACACACACTGGTAATTATACTACATCGGGAATAATTTGGAAGCCCAAGGGCTTTCTCGTGGCGATCGCCTAGACCAGAGGTGGGCAACGAGGGCCGTATCTGTTTCTGGTCTCCATGCCAACTTCTGCCCCTTAAATATTTAATTATCCCTAATATTTACACCATCTGACATGTCACCTACATTTCCTGATAAGTGAACGAATGAGAGCCAAAGACTGTCCTTGTGTCCCTAAATGACATGTATTACTGTGATCTAATCCACAAGTGAACCAGTGTTGGTGTATGCAGCCCATTAGCTCACTTAGCCAGAGTAATTGGTGGAAACAAAAAAACCTGCACACACACTGGCCCCTCCAGGACCGGGACTGCCCGCCCCTGGCCTAGACCTCCGTCGGACTGACCGTGACCCATTTCAGTCTGCGCGTAGGTGCCCAGGACCCGGAAGGAGAGGGCCAGAGGGAGCCACTTCCTCCGCTGCTCCGCGTCACACTGGCTGTACAAGGTGGGCAAGAACATGACGAAGTGGAGACCCAGGGCCTCGTGGTGATGCCCTTTAAAGATGCTGAGGAGGACAGAGACACACCAGATGAGCAGTGCGCAACCCCAAAATGGCGCCCCAGGCCTCAAGACGCAAGCAAGGATTTAAGCCTGAACAGACCAGACTTTGTACAGCTCTGCTGCGTTTTTCTCTAATCCCAACAGAATAAGCACATTTAAGTAAGCGTACGTTTCAAGTAGTCCTAGCAACTAATGGTTTTACTAATGCTAAATAAGAGCATTGTTTCACCAGAAATTAGTTAGGTGGTAAGTATATTAATATGACCCCACAACGACTTCCACTTGTACCTGTAGTAAAATAAAGGTGAAAATCATCCTGTGTGCCACCTGCCGATCTCTCCTTCTCTCTCTCAAGTAGTAAAATAAAGTTATTGGTTATTTTTTGGGAAACCTTGGTTTTGGCTTCGTTATGTTTGCAGGTGCTTGAGAGCAACCGTAACATAAATCGGGGCTCGTCCGGGATTTTACCCTTTGGTAAAAAAAAACTAAACTTTCTGCTCTTACCCCGGTTAGCTTAGCCGCCGGGCGGGTCCAAGGGACGTGTCACTTTATTGTTTTTCCTTTTTTGTTTTTGGTGGCTAATATGAGTGGGGGTACGCTTCGGGGCACTGAGGTCGACTAGTCAATTGGTCTGCTAGTGCTCACGAGTTCAGCGTTCAAAGTCGCCCCGAGCGCAGAAAACCACTGAAGACTACCTTATTGAGTTACGATTTTCTTTCTATTTGGTTAGGTAGGATCGGGGAAGCCCACAATAGAGTTAAATGGTAGCGCCACTGATTGGAGAGAATCGTGTGACTTGTATGGCTTTTTTTTTTTGATAGCGCTGTTCAGTTTGATAACTGGGAGTAACATGGACGCCTAAACATTTATGTAAAGTTTTGGTTAGTCTCTTTATCTTCACGATTAGCTGGGAGACAATTATCATCCTGCATGGTGTTTTGCTTACAGCGTTCGGCCACGTTAGACTGGTTTAACCCAGACGGTCTTTCGATTTCTGAACTTCGCGTCTATTGCTTTCTCGTTCCTTATTGTGGAGTATACTATCGTGCATTTGTCGGTTTCCGAATATTAAGTCTCTGACCTTGTCCGTTTCCTGTTAGCCTAGTAGTGCTTCCACCCTAGACGATTTTATTGCAGAACCCTCCGATAAACTGCTCGAGCCTCAAGATGTAACGTTGAGTTTGCTCGAGTGTCTGTGTACTTGCACATGGTATTATAGACTAATAGTCCCTTTAGTTTTCACTGAACATCCTTTTACTACCAGTATTTCATTGAATTGCCATCTATGCTATGGCTGAGTCTGAATGCAAGTACTATTTGAATTCAGTCAGCTAGATGTGTCTGGATGTGCATCAACTGTATGGCTGGCAAGTGAAAAAGTTCTTGCGGCGTCGCATGTGTGCGGCGCGCGTAGAGTTCCTGCGACGTTTCTCTCAGTCTGTCTCCCCTTGTTTGTCTCCCCCTTGTTCTCTTTGTTTTGTTTTGGGGACTGGTGTCCCCAGCTGGTGGTGGGGGCGTTACGTCCCTCCGCCTCAAGTGGGGGCGCTGGCCGTTTGGACACATGCGTTTGTCTCGTTACAGGTAATTGAGAGCACCTGTGGCGGTGCCCTTTTAAGCAGCCCTGGAGTCGGCTTCTGAAGAATGGGGGCTTTTTCTCCTCACCTCTCGACCATGGCCCGGTCTTGATTTTATCTTATGTTTTGCAGCTACTTTGGTATCTCTCACGTGTAGTAAAATAAAGTTATTGGTTGTTTTTGGGAAACCTTGGTTTTGGCTTCGTTATGTTTGCGGGTGCTTGAGAGCAACCGTAACAATGACAATAATCATTTCACTTGCTGGCATAGTGGCAAACCTGAAATACATGCGATCGAAATTGTAAAAAAAAAAAAAAAACCGTGACTTTGTATTCACCAATTTCTCCCCTATTATGCATCAGCTGATAATTCTGAGAAAGGAAGAGCCAAGTAGTCTAAACGAATCGATTCCCCCTTGCCAAAAGATTCATGCAAACAGTGAGCATATTCGCAACAAAAAAAAAAAAAAACAGGGTGTTCTATACAGAGCAAAAGCAAGGAAAAGCAGCCACTGCTCACACCAGTAAAAGTAACACCCGAAGCGCCTGTGCTCATCCACTGCCTGCAAGTGAAGACATCATTGTAAATTACCAAAACTTTCTACACAAAAAAAACCATACACTAATGACAGCTCAGGCCTGAACCTTCCTATGTACCAAACTCCAATAAAAATTGAAAATGAGTGCTGCCTTTTCTTTTCTCACTGTGTCACACAAACAAATACACTGTCTCTGTACAGAGGATCTGGCCCTGTGCCATAACCTTGACACAACCTTATCTAAAATATTCTGTTGCCAAAATCGACCGCAGTAAATGACGCTACCTGCCACCTTTGCTCTTGCACAAGCAAGACTGCTGTCATTTTTTTAGTCACGATACACGTAAGGCACGCAATGTAAACACTGGATTTTATTATCTGGGGATGCCACAGCTGAGAGCACCAGCTAAGGCAACGCTTCTTCTGTGATCCGGCACAACGCACAATCCAAAAACCTGACCGGTGACGTGGAAGGGCCGATAATCAGCTACGGAGTCACACAGAGTCACAAGGGGATTCAAACAGAGGGATATCCCTTATCTTCCAGCACAGCAGGAGCTCCTTGGATCAAGCAGGCCTCAAGACATGCAGTCCCTGAGCACAGCAGTGCACGTGGCAGTCTACCCTTGGGGTTGAGATAACCGTGCATTATAAAATGTTAAAGAAAAACATCTGAACAAAATCACTGTCCATGCAGTGTCCCTTCTTTTAAGCACCACCGCAAGCTTTCTCAACGCATAGGATGCAGTCACCAACACCACAGGGCCCAAACCAAGCAAGTCTATATCATGAAGGGAAGCAGAGGCGTTTTCCCGATTTCCCACGATATCACCGCACAAGTGTGGGGCCCTTGTCCCACTGTTTTTCACACAAAGCATTTTCAGCATGTTGGCAACAGACAGTATTGCAAGCCATCCAACTGCAGTTGAGGTCAGCCCCAATATCATCTTCTAAAAACTTGAAGAGTTACAGCTGTGGATGCAACTAAACACAAGATTCATGGTGGAAATCAGCAACATACATTATCGTTAATTTGAAACTTCCCTCACCCACCCTACATTACATTACAGGCATTTAGCAGACGCTCTTATCCAGAGCGACTTACATAACCTTTACATTGCATTTTACATTGTATCCATTTATACAGCTGGATATATGCTGAAGGTTAAGTACCTTGCTCAAGGGTACAACAGCAGTGCCCTAACCCAGGAATTGAACCTATGACCTTTCGGTTACAAGCCCAATTCCTCACCCACTGTTCTACACTGCCGCCCAGTTTGAGCGGTTTTTCAGCATTAGGTCTGAACTCCGGCAGGATACATTTGGCTTCTGCGGTACACGTACCTCTTGTAGCAGTAGATTTCTTCGGGGTCTGAGATGCCGTACTCCCGCAGCTTCAGGATCATCTGCGCGCTCTTCTTCACAGCCGCATCGTACCGCTCGCTCCTGGACAGGAAGTTGAGGTCCTCGTGCTGAAAGTCCGGATCGCTGATCACCATATTCTCTGTGCGTGGAACGGAGAATGCTAAGTCACGGGGGGTTCGTGTAATGGATTCCTTGCAATGTATGAATATTAATCTGCTACCCAATTAGGAGTACTGTCACCTTTCACCTTCAGAACAGCTTCAGTTCTTCTTTGAAAGTTCCGGACTATGGGATACCAGAAAATTCGCCAAGAACGAAAGTCTGCTGTTCTTTGAGGGATGGTGGAAATCTACTTTACACTTTGCACGGTTCAATTATGCGTATATGTGGTGATTGTGGTGTTCATGAAACCAATCTTAAATTGCAGTAGCAGTATGTGTGGAGGCGTTAATATTGTGGAATATCTGGACAACGGGAGGGAACAGTAGTTGCACCAGGTCAAAAAAATCTCTTCATATTCCTGGGCTACTTTACGTCCATGACGAACAATCGTCAGACCCAATGACATCCATGAAGTGCGGTTGCCCATAACATTGCACGGCCACCACCATGTTTAACATGGCTGTGTGTTAAACCAATCTTAGGCTTTCTCCAAACATAAACCTGCCCAGGTGTGGGAAAGGTAATAAAAGGCGACTCATCCGGACATATTACTTTTTTCACTGCGCAGGTCCAAGTTTTGTGCACCTTACGTCAAGTTATGAGTCTTTCTCAGGTCATTATGAATTTGCCTGAGTGGACCCGACCAAAAATACCATAATTCTCAACACGGCTCCCCTTATCCACAATAAATAATTCAGCAGTTTATGTGACCGATGCAGCTGTAATCCGGACAATCTGTAATTTGGCCTCTTTGGAACTGTAGCCCTGATTCCGTGTTAGACAGGGCGGAGTGAGCGTGCATGCAATTTAGCTATCAAGTTAGGTTTAACCGTTATGTAGGAAGTTAGTGAATGGAAACTACGCCACAGCTTCGTTCAAAGAAATACTAAGGGGTAGCTACCTGGACGCTAATGATTACCTTACTAATAAATATACAAATGGAAAAAAATCAGGGTGCGATTTTTAACCATCGCGTCTGTAGATAGCTTGATGGTAGTTAATCTAGCCGTGCGGCCATCTAATTTATTCAGCTAGCCAGCTAGTGCCAAATCAACGTTCGCTATTTAACCAGCTAACCAGTGCCATTGAGCGTGTTTCGGCAGTTTCCTTGTTATCCAAAACAAACACAGTGCGGACAAACTCACCGATCTCTCTCCTCCTTTGAGTTTTCTCTGCACCGCCGTCTAAAATATTTGTGAGTATCTCAGTGTTGAAACTAGCGTTTCCTCGTTCTCTAAGAATATCTGGATTCATGTCTGACGAATGTCGAACCTTAACTATGATTAGTAAGTTAGGTACTGAGAGGTTCGGTTGGTTCTGGTTTCTTTTGAGAATATGCTACTATGATCTACCCTTGGACAGTAGAATGTGGATGCTCCGCCTCCAAGGCACGCTTTAAAGCTTAAAAAAAGAAACGTCATGCGTGGTTTAGAAAGCGACGTTAAAAATGAGGTCACCGCAGGCGCGCACAATTGAAAACCATGGAGCGTACCGTTCAGTTTAATGTAGAAAAGGTGATTTTTAACTACCAAAGAAAACCATATCTAATAAGTCTAATGTTCCCCATTCATTTAAATTGGAGCTCCAATGTTTTGTCCTCAATGCAGGCATACTTCCTGAATTTACAAGCTAGGTTAGCTGAGGGCGTGCTGGCCTGTCAAGTTCAATATGTGGCCTGTCATTGTGCTTTTGTTTGAATAAACCTGTATGAATCAAAGTACATTATAAATTCTCTATGCTGTGCTCATTTTACATTTAAACTGTTTTTAAGCTGCCAGATGAATTTATGCTGATAAGAATTTTGTCGATAGCTACCGAAGAACAGTTCTGTGGTAGCTACCGTACCCAGACAAACGAGTTACTTCCTGGCTTCAGTCGGATGAGAGCAGTGGGATCTCTGAGTGGGATACGTATTTTTCCTTCCCCCGATGTGAACCAGAACCAAAACAACCTGTCCGACTGCAGACGAAAGTTTACTGAAGATAACTTGATTAATCTAGTTTAAAGTCTTAAAAAATTGGCTGATATGAGTGTGTGACCGATTTCAAGAGTTACCTTCTAAAATGCAAAGAATACATTATTCAAGATTTCTTGCGGGATGCCGGTGACGTTAGCCTTGTAAACCGAGTGCGTGGACTTGGGAGTATTTTACAGTATGGATTTAAAAAAAGTACATTTATTAACACACGTTTTTGTTTCACGCTTTTCAATCAGTAAAACCCGATTTCTTTACGCAAAACGTTGTTAGCGGTAAAATATTGCACCGTCCTTCTGAGTTATCGAGGTGGATCAAGGATTTTCAACCTGTAAAGTAGCCGTAACCCCAAAATGCAAGCAACACGACAATACTGCGACAATAATCAGACGGCACTTCTGTAAACCCGCTTTAATTAATTTCATTTTAATTTATTTTTTCAGATAAGGCAGAGATGCTTCCAGCACCTGGTGTTTTTCACTTTCCCTGGGAAATCAGTTCCGGTGCCATCCAGGAAGGAACAACAGTGAGAACATTTGGCAGGTATGATTTTTATTTTTATTTATTTATTTATTTATTTATTTTTAATAGAAGTAGTCCACCATTCTTGGCTTTTTTAAAACGTTTCATTCAGCTTGTGGGAAAGCAGAGAGAGTTACAGGGGTGGGTTCACAGGGCAGGAAGTGCCATGGCAAGGAGAGATCATGTGGGTTGTTGACAGTTGGTCCTCACGGTCCACAGTACACTGTCTCCGGATTTCTATTATTCTTAAAGGAGTACCATGGTGATTTTCACACTTTCTCTGTTTTATGTGCTATTTTCACAAGAGGCATTGAAGAAACACAATGAGCAAAGTATAAAATATGTCCGTTCTGTATTTTTGGAGAAATATGCGTTTTAAATTCATCGTCCCATTTTCAACCGGTTGAGAAAGTTGTCATTTTTCTACGTCACGAATACAGTAACCACTCCTATTTCCACGCCCCGTAAAGAAATCTGACAGGACACACTGTCCTGCTGTTCAGACAATGCAAATATTTGACTAACGTTAGGTTCACTTAAATTAGAGTTCCTTTAGATTATTTCTGGTTATATTCATTTAGCTAGCTAGCTAGCTAACGTTAGCTAGCTAGGAGGTTTGCTTTCATAAGGCAATGTTATCGATAACGTTAGCTTGCTAGTTCGCTTTTATGAGGACGTTATAGTTGTGCTTTTATTTTAACTTGGCTAGCTAGATAGCAAAAATTGTAACTGGATACAAGTCAACGTCCTTACCTTAGCTATCTATCGATACTTGATATACTACTAAGCTAGCTAGCTTGTGAATATTCAGTCTCCCAAAGAGAGCGCGTATCATGGGGGTAGCTATGGTAACGGGGAACGGTCTGTCAATCATAGCTAACTGACAGTTCTCATTACCACGCCCAGACGGTTCGGGTGAATTTTTATAGTGGGAAATTTAGGCTTAGAAAAATACGTTTTAAAGTACATTGAAATGACTGAAGAATAAAAAAATTATGCACATTTGTTTTGTTGTTGCCTGAAGACAACTGGGAAGTGTCACGTTCAACCACCATGGTACTCCTGTAAATCAACCGAAGCAAACTGTAAATCAACCGAAGCAAACGCCAATTATGTAACACTGTTGTAGTAGGCTTTACGATTACATCTTGTGGATGTTTAATTTTCATTTACTTATTGTAGCTGTAAAGTATCTAAAAAAATGGCAGTGTAAAAATGTCAAGTTTCTCACATAGACTTGTCGTGTCCTCTATATATTTATACAAAATGTTTGATATCAAAATGTGAAATTACAACGAACACAGATCCATATGTCTCACAGAAAATGTCCTACGCAAGCACAGCTCCAAAGCCTTTTTTCCTACATTCTTACCTGTGGCCTCCCATTCCAGGGATTTAGCTGTCTGATATAGCCAAAACTTGTTGGACAGATATACTTTATGCAGGATAGATTTTTCCATATGCAGGGAAGGAAATTGTTGTTCCAAGAAACAACTGTCTGATGTGGATTATTGAATGACTTGAGGGTCAACAGAAAATAAATTGGAAAAATGAACTTGAACTTACTTAACATTTGGCATACCAAAGGGTATGAATGTTTGTGCAGTCAAGACATCGACATTTTTTTCCATTTTTAGTAGTTTGCATCAACGAGAGAGTGACATTCCTGCCATCGTATTGCATTAATCTGCTCCTCCCCTTTTTGATATGTTTCTCTCCAGACTGAGGCATTACCGGCCGGCCGATTCACGGGCTACCCTGTCTTCTCATTATGCAGCGACCCAGCACCAAGTTGTCGTTCACACGGGCTTTGTGGAGCCTTTTCACCCCATACTTGAGGCCCAGTACGTTGTTCTAGGGGAGCTGGAGATCACTGAGGGTAAGTTCGATTTTAGCAAGGAATTCATAGTCAATAACAGAAGCTACCTCGCTTACAGTTTTGTCAGCTGGAGAGGAAGGTATATTAATTGAAGGAGGTTTTTTTCCCCCACTGTATTTGTTTTCCACACGATTGACCAATGCTTGGAATACATAGCCAGTTCTTTTTAAAGGCCCATATCCTTACAGCGTTCAGTACAAGGAATCAGGCACTCCAGGCTTTGGGTAGATTGATGAACGTTGATGGGCTGAAAAATTCTGCTCTTGTCATTAAACCTTTTATGTGCTTTATATACCAGTCCTTTTTATTTGTGTATCTGTATATTGTTGAAAGTAATGTGCTTCAAGCCACCCTGCCCTGCCAGGGAAACAAGTTGTTTTCTGGTGTATTTTATCTCTCCCTCCCTCTCTGCAGGGGATGGTCTGATGGTACGTGCTCGCGTGCTGAATTGTGTGGATGGAGTGGACCTTGCCATACTACAGAGTGCCATAAATGAACAGCGAAGGTATTTCTGTGATAGAGGTGGAAATGACATTCAGCAACCCCCACCCTGATATATTAGTGTGGATTGTTTGTGGCCACTATGGTGATCATATATTCAACATTTTTATAGCAAGACTGTATTAAAAGTGCTTTTTATACCATTTTGTGTATTAAAATATTTTTTAAAGGTTAGACCTAATGTGCTTTCATAACATTTTGTGTATTCAAATATTTTTTTAAGTAAAGGTCAGATCTAATATATGCACGCAAATACCAGCCTATAGCCACAACTTGAGTTTTGGGACAGTCGTATCGAATTTTTTTAAAAACATTTATTTATTTATTTATTCAACTACATTGAGCCATATTACAACAATGGCATTCAATGAGTCAAGTCCCTCTATTCCAAGTCTGCATAAGTATTGGAATGACCATCAATTACCATATTACTGTAATTATTTATAAATGGAAAGCTATGAGTGCAAGAGCATGTGTTTTATCCTTTGGAAGTGCTTAGAGTCTACTTTATTGATAAAAGATACAAGACAACAAAACTGCAGATGAGGACAAGAGAACTAAGTATGAGAAACCAAGAAGGCTATTGTGAGGATGAAAGAAAAGAAAAAATCAATTATAGCTATTGCAGAATGTTAGTTTTTTTTTTTTCTTTCCAAAGTAAAAGATATTGAGTGTCCCAAGGAAGAAACTAACTACTGGTGGTCCTATGAATCACCAGCAATCAGGCTGTTTTTGTGGAAGACATCAGCCAGTGATGACAGGGAAAAAAATGGTCAGCTTGAGTAATTGCTAATGATCTCTGTATATGGGTTGAAAGTACAAACAAGTGTGTTTGTGTGTGCAGCATTAAATAATAAAAAATGCAAAATCTGAGAATGTTGAATGAATTTTAATCAGTTATTTTGTGTATACAATAATAAACAAGATGCACTGTTGATAAAACAGTCTAAATGGGTAGCTCTTGGATTTTAATATATCCGTCCTCACATGGAAAAGTATTGGAAAGTAGACAGAAAACTTGGTAAAGGAGCAAGATTGCATGAAGGCCCATCAACCCATTTAACATAACATGAAAATGTCTTGGATCAGAATGTGTGCAGAACATATATTTTCCTGGATAAAAATAGATTTCATGCATTTTAAATAAGGTTTACAAAAAACAACTTGAGCATCCCATTACAAACAAGAAAGTAAACATACAAGCATCTCAGCAGCAATTGTCTGACCCAAAGATGAGAAATACAGGATTGGTAGACTTCCTGAGATGGTTCATAATGATTATCTTGCTGTGATGTCTGCTTATGGATATGTTAAATTGTACATTTTAATTTGACTTCTGGAAAATCTATCATCACAGAGGCAAGAGTCCCTTCTTATTTGGCAGTAAACGAGTCTAGTAGTTGCCATAGACCGACGATCGGTAAGAGAGATCCGTGGAGGCAGCGGGAAGCAGTAGCAGGCCTGAGACAGGATCCTTCTGACAGCGAGCCATGGCCTGCTTGTAGCTGATCTTCTCTCTTGTAATGGGGTCGACTATCTCCTTGGAGTAGTTTGACTCTTCCTGGAGCTCTCTGGCCATGGTGCTGTCGAGGATCTTCGCGTTGGCCGCGTCGCCAATGCTGAGGCGGCCGGACTTCTTGGGGTCCACCAGCCCCCCGGTTAGACACTGCGCCTCCATGTAGTACATCGCGTTCTCCTTGGGCATCCAGCCCTTCTGGACGGCCTCGCCGACCGAGAGGCGTTCCTTTGAAATGGGGTCCTCCACCCCGGTGAAGGCCTTCTGAGCGTTGATGAGCTTCTGCAGGTGGCTGGAGTCGATGAGCCCACGCTCCGCTGCCTTGTGAACCGAGTAGCGTTCCTTGTTGCTGACGTCCACGATGCCCCCGGTGGCGGCCTGCGCCTCCAGCAGCTTTTGCCCCGTGTTCGGGTCAATAAGTTTGCGGGTCATGGCACTGCGCACGGACATGCGATTTTTGGTAGTGGTGTCAAGAATGCCGGAAATTGGAAAGTTATCCTCGCTGTGGGACAGGTTGAATGTACGGCTTTGAAGAGGACTGCTTGAATAGGACAAATTTGAGCTGCTCACGAAAGTGGAGGGCTTAGCTTTTTCTCCAGCAACCAGAAGGGCAAACTCTGAGATGGGAATCTTGCCATCCCTGTAGCGTTGCAGGTCATACTGGGTCAGTCTGCCATCCTTTATGGCATTGCTGATGGAAAACTGTTTTCCACTCTTGCGGTCTTGCAGTACAGATACCTCCCCTTCCGGCCCCATAGTGGTGACCTCTTCCCAGTTACACTCCAGTTCCTGCAGATGGATGTACTGGTTACGGTCAATCAACCCTTCCATGTATGCATCATACGGAGACATGTCTTTGCCCGTTTCCGGGTCTAAGATGGTAATTCTTGTGGAGACATTCGTCTCTCTCGTTCTGGTCTCAGAACTGTCCTCTTTCTTCAGGCTGTTCAGCAGCTCACGGATGGTGAGCTCCCTTTTGTGTATCGTGTCTTTTTCGTCCAGTATCTCCTTCTCCAGACGCTGCACGTCCGATTCCATTTTGAGACTCTTTTGTCTGCTCATCTGGCTTCTCTCGCTCATCAGCCTGCTCTGCTGCTGGAACGATATGCCGATGTTCTGTCTCTCGGACTCAAAAGTCCTCAGCTCACGAGTGAGGTTCTCTTTCTCTCTCTGCAGGGCATCTCTGTTATGATTGAGAGTAGTCTCCTCCATGGAATAAGATGTTTTTGTATTCTGCAGCCGATTAAGTTTCTCGGTGATTCGTTGTATCTCATCCTCTAAGTCCCGTCTTGCATTTCTTGCCTGTGACATCATCTCTCTTAAGTGGGTCCTCTCAGCCTCCACACCCTGATCTTTCTCTACCCGAATCACCTCTTTGTAGACTGTCTTCTCCACAGTCTTATCTCTCTGTAGGATCTCCAGTTTATGGGTGAGGATCCTGATGTCCCTGTCCAGTCTTATGATGTCATTGGTCTCTTTGTCCATATCTATGCGTAAGCCATTAGTCATCTTCTCCAGTTTAGGATCTCTCTCAACCTTCATGACCTCTTCTACAACTATCTTCTCCTCCAGAGGTGGTGGCGCATTCTCAAGTTCTTTGATTCTGGTTGTAATCTGCCGCAGTTCCATTTCCACCTGAATCTTCTTTTGTCGTTCATCTGACTCCATGAGAATCCTCTCCTTCTCCTCAACCAGAGCTCTCAGCTGCTGCACCTCCAGTTCCAGATTCCTGCGAGACTTCACCTCATCATCCAGGCTCTTGTTAAGTTTCTCATGCTCCAGGAACTGCCTTGGGTCTTTCTCCATACGCAGTACCTCCTGCACAACCACCTTCTCCTCTGGTTTCTGCCTCTCAAGGAGGATGTACTTATTCTGGAGATCGAAGACGGTTTCCTCGGTGGAGCGTCGTCGCTGTATTTCCTCCCGTACCTCCCTCCTGAGTCGATCGGCCTCCTTCTCCAAGAGTGGATCGTTCTCATATTTGATCACCTCCCTGGTCACAAGTTTTGTCTCCACCTTGGACTTCTCGGTCTTCCACTGATCCCTCTCTCTTCGCAGAAGATTCAGTTGGTCCACGGTGTCGTCGTAGGTGCTCTGTAGGCGATACAGCTGATCATTTAGCCTTTGCATCTCTCTGACGACTTCGGGGCTCCTCTCTTCTTTTATCACTTCCTGGGTTATCTCCTTTGTCTCCACCTTAGGCTTCTGGGAGCGGAGGGTGGTCAGGTCTGCCAGCACTAAGTTAATTTCCCTCTCCAGATCCGAACGCTCTCTGCTGGAATCCTTGATTTCTTTCCGGAGCCTTACCAGTTCTGCCTCTGTCCCAGGGTCAACCCTGTAGATCTCATTAATGATCTCCTTGACCTCTACCTGTGGCTTCATCTGGTTCACCTGCTCATAGCGATAGTGGAGATTAGTCAGCTCATTGAGGAGTGAACTGTTTTCAAGTCTCTCTTCCTCCAGAGAACTTCCGAGGTTCTTGAATTCATTGATAGTCTCAGGGTCCTGCTCCACCTTCTTTACCTCCTTGACGACAATCTTTGGTTGTACAGTAGGGATAATTCTTTCCAGAGTGTTGATTTGGCTCCTGGTTTGGAAGATCTCATCATTCAAAGACTTGCTTCTTTGGCTCTCATCACTAATCTCAACTTCCAAGTTTGCCACCGCCCTCAGCGTTTCTGGATTCTTCTCAAATTTCAACACTTCCTTTTTCACTACCTTTTCTTTAATGGTTGGCCTCTTCTGCGCCAGGAGATGTACCTCAGTTTTCATTTGGACAGACTCGCTTGACCTGACCCTCACCTCATCTTTCAGGTTTCTCATCTCATCTCTCAACCTGGCGGCTTCCACATCCAGCTGGGGGTCTCTTTCGATCTCCGTCACCTCCTTAGTCACCAACTTGGGCTTTATACTCTTCAGCTCAGTCTCCAGGGAGACTACCTTCTCACTGATCCTCACGATCTCACTCTGGGTTCCGGAACGTTTCATGGCCTCACTGTGGAGCTGGCTCCTCAGGGTTTCCAGATCGCTCTCCAGTTTGGGGTCACGGTAGTATTGGAGGATTTCTTTTTCCTCCAGTCGCTCTACGCCTCTACGACTCTTCAAGGACATCAGCCTCACCCTGAAGATTTCGAGTTCAGCCTCTGCCTTGCTGCGCCTGGTGAGCTCATCTGCCAGGTCTTTCTTCAGGCTGTCAGCGTCATCCAGCACTCTTTGCTGGCTCTGCAGATGCACCTGCCTTTGCACTGCCACTTGGCCTATCTTTTCATCATTCTGCTCAAAGAAGATGAGACAAGTATGAAGTTTATTTAAAACATTATGCGTTATTTTCTCATATTTTTTTGTAAATTGTGTAAGGTAATATGGCATCTGGTTACAGAATGACTCCTCTTACATTTACAGTTTAATATCACATCAGTATTAACGTCATGTATGGATTTGGAAAATTAGTCAATGGAAAACTAGAATCTGTATAATGTTGGAACAGAATCATGGTAATATACTCCTTAGTTGTATATGACTGAAAATAACAATTGATTACTCTTCCAGGTTTTTGCCATACCTGAGTAATGAGATTCTTTGCAAAATCCATCTGGTTGAGTAGCTGTTCATTCTCTGCTGATACTTCGGCATAACGATTCACCAAAGCCTTCTCCTGCAAAATAGAAATACAGGATTGACTTTCCATCAGTTTGAACACACCGATTCTAATAACTTCAAATCACTGAGGGTCTAATAGTCTGAACTATCCCAAAGCAGTCACAGCCAGACAGGTTAATTGACATAAAATAATATGGGAGAATGTATCTGCATTTGTCTTTATGTGTAAATTACTGTAACACGCATATTACATGACATTTTTCCGAAGAACAATGAAGCAATCGCTTGCTTTTGGTCTTACCTGTTTCTCCACAGAATCAGCCAGGGTGGCAGGTTGGTACTTGTCCGCACCTGTTTTACCCTTGTCGCTGAGTGTGCTGCGGTACTTCTCAGAGTTAGTCTCATAGTCCTGCCAAAGTTTTATAGGAAAGATTTATTTAATCACTGGAAAATGTTCTAGAAGATTCCAAGTAAATGAATAAGTACAGATGCCGTCCGTTTGTAATTTTTTGTCAGTATATGCACAGTAAAACAAGTTTGATCTCCAGAAATAGCGCAAATTACTCTTTTTACGCTCAGTTATGTTGCTATGAAATAATAATGAGGCTAAAGCTAAATGTGTATACATATTCAATAAAAGTTGTCCAAGCTCAAGCTCTAGCAGAACATATGCTGACATTAACTCACTAAAAATCAAAAAGGAAATAATTTGACATGAAGAAGCTAAGATTGCTGAGTGCTATTTTTTTCAGGACACGTTTATCTTTTATGAAAGTCAACAAAAGTCTTACGTTGAGGATGTTCTGCAAGTCGTTGGACAGATCAACCGTTCGGTCCATGTCATCTCCCTTTCTCTTGATGTCTTCCACCACTCTCTACAAAATGAGCATGAAGCAAGCAAAGATTCCAGCTTTAATTGTGATTACTGGTTAATTTGATCTGATTCACTTCAGATATTGAATCATACACACACACACACACACACATAAACAGACGGACCTTTTGGGAGTTCTGCTTGGTGTTGATTTGTGACAGACTGTCACTGGGGCTGATCTTATTGTCCGGCAGATTGTCCAGGAAGGAGTTCAGCGATTGAGATGTACTTTGGAACGCCTGGTTCTTGTTCGTTGCCTCTTGCAAGAGATTCTCTCTGAAGGAACAGGCACGATCATATAGCCAAACTCAAAAAGTCACTGGGCAGGCAGAGTACTACGCAGAATTCGGCGTTTGTACGCTCATCGTGACTTGTTATCAGTGTAGAGGTTGGCTCTTTTTTTTATTTTTATTTTTATTTTTTTTTTTGCCTTCAGACCCTCACCTCTTCTGCAGCTGGTTGTTGATGTTAGCGTAGCGGTTCCTGAGCGTCTTGACCTCGTTCTCCTGCCTGCGTATGTCGGGACAGTACTCCTGGTAGCCCTTCTGCAAGGAGCTGCACAGCTGCTCCGTGGCCTCCAGGTCCTGGTTCAGCTTCTGCATCTCGCCCTGTTTGTCGGCCACGTCCTTGCGCATAGCCTGCCGGAAAAAGGCGGGAACGGAGTCACGGGGGTGCTGTTCTCAAGATCGCGTTGTTCTAATAAACTGTGAGGCCACACGTCCGGGAACTGACATTACCATTACCATTACATCACAGGCATTTAGCGGACGCTGTTATCCAGAGCGACTTACACAACTTTTTAACCGAGCGTTCACATTGCATCCATTTTATACAGCAGGTTGTATACTGAAGAAAATGCAGGTTAAGTACCTTTGCTCAAGGGTACAACGGCAGTGCCCCTACCGGGGAATCGAACCTGCGACCTTTAGGTTACAAGCCCAGCTCCTTACCCATTATATACTACACTGTTCTGAGATAACATTCTATACAATGTTAAAAAACTGAGGATCATATTGGCCCTTTCATTTTAGGCAAAGTTAATTACATGAGTGCAAGACCCCCAGCAGGTGTTACTGCTCACCTGAAGCTCCTGGGTGCGTGTCTGGATAGAATTGGGTGCATCTGGGATGGCAGAGTCAGCAGCCAGCTTTTTCTCGAATCCAGAGACGAAGCCGTCCACCTTCTTGATTTGGTTTTCCAGTTCGAGGGAAGCTTTGGCCCTGATGGGGGAAAAAAAGTGAGAATCAGACCTGTGGCCCAGACTGGTGTGTTCAGTGTTGATAGCACAACAGTGCTGTTCTTGCATCGGGGAGCGGTGCGTCGGGGGCTGTATAACTGTCCCGGCACAGCGCCGTCAACGGCGCGCGCTGCTTACTTCTTGTTGAAGAGGTCGGAAAGAGCGGCGATGCTGTCTTGCTTGTTCTTGGCGTCGCTCAGTTTGAGCGGCAAGGCCGAGGAGACGACGCCGCCGGACTGCTGGGACAGGAAGGGCTCCATCTCTTTCTCCGCCGCCGCTTTCTCCTTCTCCAGTGCCTTCAGAGCCACCGCTGATTTCTAGCGGGGCACAGCGCAGCAGCGGGTGAGTGACATCATCGGATGCATCAGCTTACGGAACAACGTGGGCACGTTACGCGTTACGTTGCAGGCGTTTAGCAGACGCTCTTATCCAGAGCGACTCACGCATTTTACATGGCATTTTAAGGTTGTAATCCAGTTATGCAGCTGGATATACACAGAAGCGACGTGGGTCTGGTACTTTGCTCAAGGGTACAACGGCAGCGTCCTGGGTGGGGAATCGAACCGGCGACCATTAGGTTGCAAGACCAACTCCTTAACCATTACACTACGCTGCCGCCTATGCGCAACATTAAGTTACCATGCACGTGAGCCGCTGGTCCGTTAAGTACATAAAAATTCCTTTTGCTTATATCCAGACATTTTTTTTATTATTATTTAGATTCATAGGGTGACAATGTGAAGAAAACCTAAATCTGGTGAATGACGAGGAGCAGAGAGCACCGATGAATTAAAACGATGATTCAAGCTGTTGCACGCCCCGCTCACCTCCTGCTCCTTCAGCCGAGCGGTCAGGTCAGCCGCCGGGTCCTTGCGGTCCAGCGGGGTCCTCAGGCGGCTCAGGACGTCCTGCTGGGCCTTCTCCAGGTCGTCGTCCAGCTTGTCCAGCCTCGAGGCCACCTGCGCTGATTTGGGGTTCACTGGAGCGCTGTACTGGGAGGCTGATGAAGGCAAGTTTACGTTCGCTAGGTTCGCTCGAAAACCCAACAAAGTGGGAGAAACCACACAGAACGCACAAAGCATTGCCAAAACATGGGACCACACAACTCCCGAGAGTTCAGGGCATTGTAGGTAGGTACTGTCGCTAACTGTTTGTTTGTTTGTTTGTTTGTTTGTTTGTTTGTTTGTTTGTTTGTTTGTTTGTTTGTTTGTTTGTTTGTTTGTTTGTTTGTTTGTTTGTTTGTTTGTTTGTTTGTTTGTTTGTTTGTTTGTTTGTTTGTTTGTTTGTTTGTTTGTTTGTTTGTTTGTTTGTTTGCTTGCTTGCTTGCTTGTGTGAAGAATCTGCTTACATGACTGCTGTGGCCTTTGAACCTCTGTGATGTTGGGCTTCAGGGAAGCCTGCAGAGAAGCCCTTCTCTTCTTCAGGTCCGCCGTTTCTGCCGAGAGCCTGCTCTCACGGGGACACAAAGAGAGTGGCGTCACACTTACTGCGCCTGGCCTGCGTCCTGAAGAAGCCACGCGGCAAAAGCGCAGGACGTGAAAGGTTCTTATCACCACGGGAGTTCTCGCTAGATTTAATAGTTTTCTCAATCCGAGGCGCAGAAGGGAGAGGTGGTAGTGTGCAGCGCGGTGGTCTCCAACCCTGGTCCTGGAGAGCTACAGGGTCTACTGGTTTTCATGGTGACTCTGCACTTCATGAATCAATTAGAGCAGTTGATTACACAGTTAACTCAACTCACCAGGTATCTTGGGTCTCAATTGGGTGCTGATTTTAAGGTGAAAACAAAAACCAGCAGACCCTGTAGCTCTCCAGGACCAGCGATGGAGACCAGTGGTATAGCGCACAATGTGTTTTATTGAGTCCAGTGGGGTTTAATGCCCTTTATTTTCTTATTTTTCAGTGTAATATGACATAACACATTGATATCATAGTGTCATACACCTGTGTCATAATAATCTGTGATAGGTCACAACTATCCTGGAGTACAATTGTATTCAATTCATGTATGATTGAATATCCAAACCATACACTCAAAGCACATCACTACACTATGAGTTCCAAATATGTCTACATAAACACACATTTAGAGCACTTCCATTCATGTCCAAAAATGATTTGGACAGTAATAAAAAGCCATTGTCCCTTTCCTATCATATCCTCATACATAGATTGAATGCACTTTACGGGTATATATGCAGAAACCAGGCTGTTAGATTCCACAGTGATTTAGTTTGAATTAAACTCTTGATTGTGTTGCCCAGTGCTAATGGTTCCTCTTTGGTTTCTACCAGAACGCTGAAGAATGCCCTCGAGTTCTTTACCTGTCCACTTTGTTAACGGCCTCTGGGTCAGGGGGAGGTATCAGGAAGCAGACCCCCGGCACTGCTTTGGTTACCCCGTTGCTTGCCTGAACCTCCCAGTTCTCATTGTCCGCGTTGGACTTGAGGAGTAGCTTCTCGCCCCGGGTCACTGTTCCCTGAAGGAGTGTAAAATAAAGGCGATGTTTTCACACAGCTTCCGCACAACCAGTCAACCTCTGACCTCTGACCTTCTGCTTCTGCACTCCTCGCTCTAACCCCCCCCCCTCTATCGATTCAGAAGAGTGCAGAGCGGTATGTTGCTCTCCCCCAAAAACACAAACTGCCACAGTCTACGTCTTATCACACTGCAGGCCACCAGTCAATCTCGCACAGACACAAGCCAGTGGACGACACGGCGTGCGTAGCTTGACCGTCGAAGGTGGGTGAGCCAGCAGGGGTGGCTTGTGTGTGATGCGATGGTTTCATCCCAGTCGATAGAAACCCTCCCTCCCTTCCCTGGAAGTCACAAGCAGCAATTGTATAGCGTCCTGCGGGGCTGGCTGCCATAGTTGGCACTGGTGTAGACTGGCTTCAAAACCAAAAAAGTGAGGCATACACGCACTAGCACAGAGCCTTAACCGGACCAGCCACCCAGCAGCCCTCCATTGTGTGGATTCCTAACCACCACATCTTCTTCGTTAGAAATGACACTGACAGGCTTCCACGTGTCACATACTCTGTGAATAACAGACTCTGATTTTAACATAACATAACATAACATAACATAACATAACATAACAACATAACGTAACATAGCATAACGGAACATAACATAAGACAACAACAGGCCATTCAGCCCAACACTGCTCGTCTATTCCTACCACTAAACTGTACTTAATGCTTAGTTTACCTTGAAGCTGGATAGTATCTAACACCGTATCAAACTGGGCCTTCAATACCCCGAGTGTTTCTGCATCCACTACATGTCCAGGCGAGCTATTCCACACACTGACCACTCTCCGTGCGGAAAAAATATAATTCCTAATGTCTGTGTGAAATTTACCCTTTGCCACTTGAATAATTTCCTGCAGTTCACTTTGTCAATCCCTTTGATAAATTTAAAAAGCCTCGATCAAATCTCCCCCTAAGCCTCCTTTTACTGAGGTTGAAAAGTTCAAGCGTCTCGAGCCTTTCCCCGTAGCATTTCGGCAGCCGAGGGGCGCGCGCGCGTACCTTGTCGGTGTTCCAGTCGCAGAGCGACTCGACGGTGACCGGCTTGGGGAGCGGGCTGTGGCGCAGCTTCAGCGGGGCGATGGAGGTGCTGCGCTTCTTCAGGTCGGCCAGCAGCTGCTCGTTCCTCTGCATCGCCCTCTCCTCCCCCTGTCGGAGGTTTAGACAGGCGAAGTTGTGCTCGGTTACGCGGAGGTTAACGGTTTCGTTAAAGGTAAAAAGCGCCTTTCGAGAGAACAGTCCGAGCTCGTGCATCGGTATTGTCAAAACTAGCGAAGCTAGTGGGATGGCAGTGTCAGCAGTGTTGTCAAAGCTAGCAACAAAAATTCTTGTCTTGAAAACCTAATTGTATAAGATACTGTATATGACAGTAAAATTTGTATCCGCAGCGCACACCAGACTACATTACATTACAGGCATTTGGCAGACGCTCTTATCCAGAGCGACGTACGACAAAGTGTATAACCATAAGCAGGAACAAGTATGACGAAAACCCTAGAGAGAAGTACCGGTCCAAGTGCAGGGAACAACCGCATAGTTCAACTTGGACCCTGAAGGTTAAACTGATTAACACTAACACAACGAGAACGGCAACAACGCAGTCTATGGAAAAAATACAAGCAGTAGTTAAGACAACGTTAAGACTACGTGCGTCTCTAGAGTTTTAGCCTATGGTCATACCATTGATTGGTTAATTTTGGCTTGCAATAAAAAAAAGGCTCTCACCTCAAGCTGTAGGAGTTTCTCAGAGTTGGTCTTATTGGCCTGAGCTTTTGGGTCCAGGCTGGAGTTGAGCTTCGTCAGGGACTCGGAGAGAGTGTCCGCATCCAGTTGGAACTGGACAGGGCAGAAGGCACACATCAGAGACATTTACATTACATTACATTACATTTATTTAGCAGACGCTTTTATCCAAAGCGACCTACCAAAGTGCATATCAAGGTCATTGGAACAACTACAAAAACACAGGTTCGATATAAGGTACAATACTCATTTCGTACAGTTATTTATATCCAAGAACACAGTTCAGTTCACGCAGTGAACATTATTCTGAGATAACTTCTGCCAAGTCAAACTAGGGGGCAGAACAAGCTACAATATTAGGACAAAAATAGAAATGACAGTAAGCACTGGAATGGAGGTAAGGGGGACAGTGGAACAATAGACAGCATGTCCACTGACATGAAGCCACCTCATGGAGGTCTATCCAGTGCGACCAAATCATTTCACAGATGAGATGTAAACCTTTTTAAGCCTGACTGAGTTTCCTGAGTCTCTGTTTCAGAGTCTGACTGGGTTTCCTGAGTCTCTGTTTCAGAGTCTGACTGAATTTCTATGTTTCAGAGTCTGACTGGGTTTCCTGAGTTTTCTGTCTCAGTACCTTCTTGTACTCCTCCACATTCTCCAGGTGTGACTCCTGGCAGATGCACAGGTTGAGGAATTCCTGCCACTCATTCCTCACGGCATCCCTTTGCAGCTGTAACACACACAAGCGCCGTGATGATTAAGCAAAATGTGCTTTTCTCCAACAGGGTACAGCACCTCAGAGCATTGGCACGACAAGACCACCAGGGGGAGCTCAACCGCAGATTTCTTGTGTGTGTTAAGGCAGTGCCCACAGAGAGACTTGTACAGACCTTAATGGTTTCACTGGCTGGGTGCTTCATTTCAATGAGTCGGTCGCCGTCATCCTGCAGTTTGTTCACCTCGCTCTCGTGGGCCAGCAGGCTGTTGTTCTTGAAATTCTGAGAGGCCGGAAATCAAATCAAATCAAACAGCTGACTCGGTATGGCGACTTTGTTTTAAGGTTAAACAGAAGTGACGTATCAAAGGAATTTCTCTTCTCGGGGAAAGGCATTCAGATTGATTCCTGATTTGGTTATAACCCTTATGTTGCGCCAACACATTTCTCTCTGGTTTCTGAATGCGTCCCCCTGCCCAGGCCCCCGTACACCCGTGTAAGGACAGCTGTGTACTGTGTCCAGGTCGCCCGCTCGTTCCTCCAAAAACCCCTCCCCGTCGACCTCACCTCGTACTGCCTGCGCACGTCCGGGGGGTCCACCATGCGGTCGCTCCAGTCCTCTTTGACGATCTTTCTCTGCTCCTCGTTCAGGTACGAGAGCTCTTTCGTGCAGCCCTGCATGTAGTCGTACAAGCTGCTCAGGTACTGGCGCCGCCATTTTGAGTTATCCTGGCAAGAGAGAGGAGAGCACGTGTCACCGCCGTCATCACACGCAGAGGTATCAACGGCACATTATTATTATCGACTTGATGAGATCGTATTACTCAAATTATATGGGACTGGCACAACTACAAAAAGGTACAGGCTGTTGTAAGACTTGAACCATTGATAAGCATACCAGTTAATCCACGAATCCCCCAAAATGCCACACTGAACACATATTATTTTAGCTTATAAATATCACTTACTAAAAGGTTGTTGTACTGCTTCTGAGTGGCAGTAAGCTCCTCCTGAAAGATCAGAAACACAAGATTTAATGCATGCTTCCTGTCCAGTGTGGTTCAGTGGTGTGAGCATGTCCATGATGGTTGATCCATTGAAACCATGATGCAATATTCAGTGGGTTTGAACAGGCTAATGAGGCCCTTAAAGTGGAAGGAAGTGCTGAATTTCACATAAATTTCTATTTACTTTACTAAATGTTCACCTCTTCAGATTGCACAGTGGCTCCCCTAACTCCTTCTAGATGACCTTTCTTTTTCTTTAAGATTATTTGGATTTTCCTTTGAATGATGTTGTAGTTACAGTGGTGTAGAGATTCTATTTGTTCTGTCTGTCGGTATTTTCTTTAGTTACAATACCATTTGTTGTTTGATAGGTTAACATTACCCTTATTATTAAGGGCCTTTCTTGTTGATATCCCATCTTTGTATTCCTTAGAGTTACACTGCTGTCCCCCACTTCTGGATGAGAGTGTCCGCTAAGCGATTGCATAGTATTGTATTTCAAATGTGCACACGTTTTTTATCTGTCATATTATTATAGTATAGTGCGTGACAGGTACCTTGGAGCCCAAGGAGCTGGCGTCGAGCTGGTGGCTGTAGGCCTCGATCTCTTTGTGCAGGATGTTGTGCGAGGCGATCTGCTTCTCCAGGTCGGTCATGCTGGGCCCGTAGTCTCCCGCGTTCACCTGTCTCTGTGAAAACACGAGGACAAGGCCACAAGGCTCCAGTCAGCGGGGCACTGACACCTGGACGTCCGCGACGTCCTCTGCTTTCCTGGAAAGCCCTCAGCCATTATGAAACCGACCGACCGGTGCCTGATGTTAGCTGAGGCTGTAAACACAGCCGGAAAAACTGAGGGTTTCGAGCGTCATGCAGGACTCCGGTTTCCCCGGTTCTGCATAATGAGTCCAGCAGTGGGGCGGGACGCACCGGGGGGGGGGGGGGGGGGGGGGGGGGCGTCGGGGGGGGCTGGCTGGCTGTCGCCGCCACCGCCCTGGGCAGCGCTCGGCAGGGAGAGCGTGGCTTACTTGTTTCTGGTTCAGCACCTGGGCCCAGTCGATCCTGGGCCCCTTCTCGACCTCCTTCATCTGCTCGTACACCTCGCGGTAGAAGGCGCAGTCCTTGAACCAGCGGTCGTGCAGGTGGCTGACACTGAGGAGGCAAAAAGAGACCGGAGTCCATAACCTGCAATTACCTTTAAAAAAATAAATAAATGACATCTTCATCCGCGAGTTCGTTAAAAAAAAAAAAACATTTTAAAAAACACGGCGCTACAAACAGCCCTGGGTAATAAGAATGATCGCCTCTTCCTTTAGACTCTGCTGGGCAGCAGTGCAGTGTAATGGGTAAGGAGTTGGTCTTGTAACATAAAGGTTGCAGGTTCGAGTCCCCGCTAGGACACTGCCGTTGTAACCCTTGAGCAAGGTACTTAACCTGCATTGCTTCAGTATATATCCGGCTGAATAAATGTAATCTAAAACACTATGTAAAAAAAGTTGTGTAAGTCGCTCTGGATAAGAGCGTCCGCTAAATGCCTGTAATGTAATGTAATGGGAAGCATTCTGACTCCGCCTTTACGCGAGCGTGCAGCGGACGAGCGTGCTGCACTCACTCGCTCTCGATCTCGCTGGCCTGCGGGTGCTTCAGCTTCTTGGCCTTGTCCACGTCCAGGAACAGGTCCTTCAGCAGGCCCTCTGCCTCGGCCAGCCGATCCGCGTTCTCTTTCTGGTGCTTGAACGGCAGCTCTTTCCTCAGGTTCTCGGCATCCTGGGAAGGAAAAACGGATGGAGGGGGACGTGGATTATGGATTGACCATATAAGGATGTGAAGGGGGGGGGGAAAGGCTGTTGTTTTGTACCCTTTTGTAATTCGCCGCTGGAAATGGAATTGCGTGATACAGAGAATGACTGCCATTCCATAACCAGTTGGCATTACCCCCCACAACCTGCACTCTCTCAATCTTGTTCTCGCATGTCCCTTGTATCTGTTCTAGCATTGGTTTTGTAAGGAAGATAAGTGTATTAACATATCTGTGAGCTACAAAAGAAACGATCAAATACCGTGAACCGTTGAACTGAGAAAAAAGGTTCATAGTTCATGCATATAGATTTTTTGCACACATTGCACAGAGATTTGTGCAGGGTCATGGGCTTGGGTGTGTGTGTGTGTGTGTGTGTGTTTATGTGTGTGTGCATGCATGCGTGCGTGCCTGCGTGCGTGTGTGTGTGTGTGTGTGCGCAAATGCTGTGGAAGGCCAGTCTACTCACCACAGCCAGAAGTTCCTCCGCACGCAGGACATCTTTCTCCACCACGTCAGCATTCTTCTGCATGCGCGCGATCAGCAAGGCCAAATCATTTACTTGGCTCCTGTGAAGGCAACACAGCAAAGGTTAATACTGGTACTTTACAGCAGTGGGTCCGGGTTCGGCCCGAAAAGGGGGGGGGGGGGGGGCGGGGCGGGGGTCTGTGTATGCTGGTTTTCATCCTGACCAATCTGTTGCCCAGTTAAGGCTGTTGGACACGTGTTTAAGTTCTTCACTAACTTTTTTTGTCGTACTTGTTAGCACAAAGCAGGTTTGACTCACTACCATTGGCTAAGTCTTTGATTTCACTGTGATCTACCAAATGGTTAGTGTTGGCCATGATTGATTTCTTTGTGACCTACCAAATGGTTAGTGTTGGCTATGATTGATTTCTTTGTGATCTACCAAATGGTTAGTATTGGTCATGGGTCCACATTTTTACCAGTCAGGAGCCTGTTGATTCTCTTCAGTCTTTAATTTGATTGCTTACCTTTTTTTCACCTTTCTTTATGTAATCATATGCAATAACACACAATGCAAACATGGGTTTTTCTATTCTTCATGGGATGCACAGCTATTTCTGTCATAATGTGGCCAATAACATGAAAAGCATAACTAATAAATATCAAATAAAAATTCTAGGATTGTGATTGGAATGACAACCAGCATACGCAGGGACCAAACTTGTCAGGCCAATGCACTACACAACCAGACACAGAGGACCATCAGTAACCATGAGAAAGAGAGGAATGTGGTGCTCTCTTCAAAAGTGACACCATCACATGAGCCTTTGTATCGGAATAAAGAAATGAGACTCTACAGTATGTTGTTGATTGCTGTGGGACAGATATCGCATTGTTGTATGGTACAGATTTTTCAGTGTAGGTCATTGTTACGTACTCTTGTGGACACTGAGCACTGAAATGGGACCCCCTGCATACAAAATGGGTAGGTTCACAGGTGAGGAGATTTTAGGGTGTAAGGGCCAGATCGACAGTAGGATCGAATTCCACATCCCTCCTCCGGAATTCCTCCCATGGCTGTCATTCCACAGACAGCGCTGTCACTCTGTTATTCTTTCACAGCGACAGGTATTCACAGGTATTCTCCTATTGTTCTCTCATTCCTTCTCTACCTGTGGGCTGTTGAAACTCATTCCTGAACACTCCCTATGGTAATTAAAACAGCACAAAGGTGCATTTTCACACCTCAGACGGAAGAGAATTGTTCAAATAATTTCATTTCCCTTGGAGGACACATTTCGCTGATTTGCATAACTTATTTTTTTAAAACAAAAAACTTACAAACTTACTTGTAAAATATGTTTTAAATGATCATCTTACTCAATTAATTACTTATTAACTTTAATACCTTCTGTCTCTCTGAGGTGAATACTACTGAAATCAGCCTAGACAGATTTCTAAGAATTCTCCCAAAATATCTCCCACAATGTCCCACACAATTTTCAAAAGCAATGCAACACATGGTCAGAACATCATCCATTTAAAAAAAAGGTTTGATTTCCTTTATATAATATTCTATCAGAAATAGCTGGACATAAATAAAATCAGAAGAGACAGTGAAAATGAATAATGAATAAATAAAATTATGTCTTATATTCCTGTTTTTTTTGTTTGTTTATTTTTTAAGTATTCTATTACATTCTTCCTGTTTAGTCAGCCTTAATGTTTATAAGGCCTAGTTGCCTCCTACCTTCTGAAATTCAACCTCATTCACACTCAAAGTGTATTGACTCCCAACAGAACATTAAACTTTCCTCTATATATGCATGCAAGAAATCTGTACGTCAATGATAACACCACAATCCAGGATTGAAGCTAACTGTGTGTCCACAATGTTTTGTTTTGTATGAATATGGGGATTTGTACCATTTAAATGTCAAGTAGTGTGGAACACATTCTCAAATTTCATGTCTCATGTCTATCTCTGCCTACCACTTGTGCCAGGTCCACCATCCAGCTACATTCTGACTAGTATACATTACATTACATTACAGGCATTTAGCAGACGCTCTTATCCAGAGCGACTTACACAACCTTTACATAGCATTTTACATTGTATCCATTTATACAGCTGGATATGTACTGAAGCAATTCAGGTTAAGTACCTTGCTCAAGGGTACAACGGCAGTGTCCTACCCAGGAATCTAACCTATGACCTTTCGGTTACAAGCCCAGTTCCTTACTCACTGTGCTACACTGCCGCTCTCCTAGTACCTGTGCTGTGCTGTGAATCCAAATATGCACTATATTTTTCAATGCAAAAAACTGGAAAGCTACTACCGCAAGGCATATATATTTGCACGTTTATTCCCTTAAAGTGCATTGCTCTCTCAATCAGTGGAAGAGCATAAAACGCAGCAGTGCCAACTTTTTGTTCACCACTGTAATATCAGCTTCTATTAGAACTGCAAGACAAGACAATGCCTTCTAACCAGCAGTACGTACAGAGCTATGTAAATCTATGGGTAGAATCGGCGATGAGGCAAAGTGTGTGTGCATTTCTGTCACTGCCATTGCTAGACAACTTCGCTAAAACTCAAACAAAATGACAAGGCCACAAATCAAGTCAGGCAGAGTCCATTCCAATGTCCAAATTCCAACATCCCACAAGTACTATTTAATAATTATAGAGGACAGAATTTAGAGGTCATTCCATGATTCCACAAGGCTGCCATTCAGGTATGTCTGCAATGTTTAACAACACCTTACAACATTATCATTAAAAAAAATAATAAAAAAAAGCAGACATTTTTGTTCCAATGGGTTTTCATCTGGATATATCAACCTTAAATAAAATAAAACACCTACGGATACTTTTCAGACATCCAATAAGCCAGATTCAATCAATTTGGTATTGGTTTAGTATCTCCAAAATTTGTTAATTGTTAATTGTTTTTAGGTCATATCCATAGTCCCTCAAGGATCTCAATGAGTCCTTCTGACCTCTGAATATTCACAGGACAAATCAGAATGAGCTGGAAGAGTTTTTGTTTCAGGAAGTAGTTTTTTTTTTTTGTTGTTATTGGCAAACAACAGCAACAACAAAGAGGCGTCCTCCTCTCTCTGCCTGTCTCCTCTCTGTCTCTCTCCCCACCGAGCACAAACCGTGCCTGTGCGATTCTCAGAGGTATTCCCTCACTCCCTGAAGAGCAGGGAAATGTTTGTTTAATCGCCCTCTCGCCTCTGTGTCTGAATAACAGCGTACTCCAGGCCATGTCGACGCACTCTGGCTTGCTGTCCTTTGTCTCCTATTACCCGTCTAGTGCCACCTCAGCTTCTGCTTTCTTTATCTGTTAGGACTCTTTTAAAGTTTAATGAGAACGGGCTATTCTGCCCATCGGGATTAAAAGGTTTGCCTATAATCAATAACACAAATTTATTTAAGCAATAAGTCAAGTCAGGTCTGAACGTTCTACCAATTTCTGCTTTTAATATATGTCAGATTAGCTATTTCAATGCTTCCTACTAAACTTGAATTCCCATCCTGTCTTTATAGTTTTGCTTACAGAACTGATCTTGAGCTAACCTTCAGTTAGGCCGTTTCATGACATGTCCTTCACGCACACTGCCCACAAGTTCTCAGCGATACTTGTTTGACGTATTCACATTCTGCTAAATAAAAGGTGATATAATAGTTTTCCGTCTGCCCACAGAGAACACCGCCCAACGACGGGCATTAGGTAATGCGAGGATCATGGGGACGACGTCAAACGCGAGCGCGATAGTGCACACGCCCGCAGCACAAGAGGACTGCAGCTTCTTTGATCCGCAAAAAGCCTCCTCCCTCACCTGACCTTGCCCTCATGTGAGAACGGAAACGGGCGTAGCAGCTCCTGCCGCACGGTGCTCAGTGCTGTCATAGTCCCCTGATACGGGGGTTCCTCCCCGCCTTGACCCCCAGAGGGCTGCAGGGGCTGGCGTTTTTTTTTTTTTTTTTGTGCCTTCGCCTTAAAAAATCAGCAGTCCATTCAGATGAAGTAAATTGTGTGATGAACAATTTTAATTGATGAAACTGAGTGCTGAGTAAATACCAAAAAACCAGTGGACCCGTGTGAACCTCCAGGACCAGAGCTGAGAGCCCCTGCTGTAATAATATATATATATATAATATAAAAATGAATATAAATTCTACCCAGACATGTCAACACCCATGTTTTTCCACACAAAATGGCTGCTGATCACCATACGGGCAAATGGTATTTGTGTGTCGCTCATCTGGTGAATTTCCCCCATTTTCTTTTTTTTTTAGCACTTTGCTCATTTAAGCACAGCATTAAGTGTGTTTCAGCATTTAACTGCGTATCAACATTTAACTGTGTTTCAGCATTAACTGTGTTTCAGCATTAACTGTGTTTCAGCATTTAACTGTGTTTCAGCATTAATTGTGTTTCAGCATTTAACTGTGTTTAAGCATTAACTGTGTTTCAGCATTTAACTGTGTTTAAGCATTTAACTGTGTTTAAGCATTAAGTGCGTTTCAGAATTTAACTGTGTTTAAGCATTTAACTGCGTTTCAGCATTTAACTGTGTTTAAGCTTTTGACTGTGACCGTATGGTGCGCACATCCTGTCTGCAGAGGAACCTGTGGCGCAGCCCAGGCAGCCCTGGCGCTGCGGTTTCCCTCGAGCCCTCGGGCAGAGACAGAGGGAGTTAAACTGCGCACCTCCCACGCCACCGCCACCACCAGCGCTAGCCTTTCAGGAGCGGTCACCTCATCTCTTTTATCTTCTCATTTTCTCTCTCTCTCTCTCTCTCTCTCTCTCTCTCCCTCCCTCTCTCTTTTCTCTAGCTATTTCTCTCTTTTCTGCCTGTGGTTAGTTTGTTAATTGTTTTTTCTCTTTATGTTGCTTGTATATTATTTTCATTTTGAAGTACAGTAATTTTCTGTGGTTGAACAATGTCCCAATAAAAGGGTTTTTAAAATCTCAAATCTCTCTCTCACTCTCTCTCTCTCGCTCTCTCGCTCTCTCTCCCTCCCTCTCTCTTTTCTCTAGCTATTTCTCTCTTTTCTGCCTGTGGTTAGTTTGTTAATTGTTTTTTCTCTTTATGTTGCTTGTACATTATTTTTATTTTGAAGTACAGTAATTTTCTGTGGTTGAACAATGTCCCAATAAAAGGGTTTTTAAAATCTCTCTCTCTTTCTCTCTCTCTCTCTCTCTCTCTCTTTCTTTCTTTCTGCCCTGGGGGCACACCCCGGTCTCTCAGCAATCCGCATGCAGAAGTCCTGACTCAGAAGCGTGTGGGCCCAAACCTCCCGTTCCAGTTTAACAGATCGTGCCAGTGACAGGGAGCAGCACAATTCAGAACGCAGTGGGGAAAAAAAATGAATCCTCGCCAAAGGTTTGTCACTGTGATAATTAGCCTGTCTAAATACAACAAGCAATTACACAATACAATCCGTCTGCAATTTCTGGATGAAATGGACTGCATATGTAAACCAAATTGTAAATCAAACTTCTTAGTGGCAATCCACTGAGATATATCTGTCAGATTTATGGTAATTTCACGCCCAAAGCAACTGAAGCGAAACTTGTAAATCTCTGTTTCCCTGTTTAAAAGTGAGCTGTGTTTTTCGTCAAATGTGTCGTTTTAAATATCAGGAAAATGTATGTTTAATTGAACATTATACTCGTCGCTAAAAGGAAACAAAGGGAAATTGTTTATGTATTTATTTTGTATCAACATAAATTATAAGATATGTACAGTTCAGAAACAAATTAGTCACGCCCTGATACCAGGATTCTAAAAGCTTAGTCAGTAATTCCTCAATGAAGTCTTGAAATGTAAATGTTAGTATGCAGAATTGAATGCCACGGTGTGGCTGTGTAGGTGTGTGTGCATGTGTTTGAAGAAGTTCAGGATGAGAGATGAGACAATATTGAAATTTTGCCACAAATGATCCTGAGAAATCGTGTTTGAAATCGTCTTAACTGGGTTTGCTGCACAATGAGAGAGACACGCCTCCAATGGTTCTATTTGACCAAACTTGTTGACAAAATACAAATATTATAAATGAGGGCGTAACTACCTCTGTCTAACTCAATCGGTAATAAATTTTCAAACCAAAAGCTTTTTATTAGAGGCTAAAAGAGGAATGTTGCCCAACCCGAAATGAAGTTTAAAAAAAAAAAGAGATCCATATGTTCTTTCTTGGGAACAAACATGCAGTTAAACACTGCGGTGGAGTGGTGATCTGTCCAGGGTGTATTCCTGCCTCTCTCCCCACCACCCCCCACCCCACCCCACCCCACCCCACCCCCTCAAGACCCTGATCAGGAATAAGTAATTTAAGAAAATGAATCGATTGATGGAATTAAACAATTGCAACAACTATTAATTTGAAGTTAATTTCTGTGACAAATAATCACCTAAACAATGAAAATAAAAGTACGACGTGATTTTCAACACCTTTCTGACTACCTGTCCGAGATTTCTCACAGAGCTACCTCCACACACTGGGGAAGAAAATGCCTTGCCTGGTACTGGAAACCAGTTCTAACCCTATGAGCCACCCTTTAAACCACACTCATGTTAACAGAGCAAGACAAACCTCTGGTTCCCAAAAAGAACTCTCTGATCAAATTACACAAAAGTGTTCCCCTGACTCGCGAGGGCCACCAGCAATCGCTACGAAAAGCCGAGAAGCGCAATTCAGTGCAGTCCTTCAGGACTCTATTTAATTGGAACAGAGAGAGACGGGCAGAAAAAAAGGTGAGAGAACAACACCCTCCAGTAGAGTGGAAATATGACACATGCATCCACACACATAACACACACACACACACACACACACACACATGCACAGGGGCCCCCTTCCGCTCAGGACTCACTTGCTGATCTTGCCGGAGACCTTCAGCAGGCCGCCGTCCTTCTTCTTGAACATCCTGCTACGGCGCCGGAGCTAAACGATCGAGTTAAAGTCCCTTTTGCACTCTGCGGTCTCGCTCTGTACCCTTCTGTCTCCGTCCCGTCTCTGCGCTCCAGTGGGAGTCGTCCGTGCGACAGGGCAGAGTTTAAAACGCGCCTACCTGTCGCAGCTCCGCCCCGGGAACAGGTGCGCCGACGCCCAGACGTTCGTCTTGCTCCGCAGGACCGGGCGGACCTGTTTCGCACTCTCGTTCTCGCTCGCTCTCCGGCCCTTGTTCTCTCCTCACCTCCTTCTTCTTATTATTATTCTTCTGTGCTTTTCACATTCCCAAGAAAATGATTTTTTTTGTGAATTGCATTTTTTTTCTCCGACGCCATGGCAGCCATGCAGGTCAGATAAAATCTTGAAGCTGTTGCAGTAGCCGTGAGAGACACAGTCAAGGCTGATACACGTAAGGGAGAAACTGAATGATGTTGACAGTTGAATATATTTAAATGTCTCGATCCTATCAATCCTTTTGTGGAGACACAATCACACATTGAAGCAAATATTGTTTATAATATGCCTGTATTACATCCTGACATCATATCAGCACATCCCCCATAATCCCCTCAGGCACGCCAAGGAGAGGAGGGTTGTCAATCGCCATGTAGTTGTGTTTAAGTGGGACAGGGCAATCTGAGTAGATACATAATATTTTATTTCTCAACCCTCACCCTCAAGATCCATGTATGCAAGGAGTGCTTCATTCACTTCCCTCAAAAGACAAAGACATTATTTATTCATTCTCTTCTGACTTTGTCGGCAGAAATTCTACAGTACTGGTTTTGTCTCCCCTTAGCCATTTCTAAGACCTGCATGTGCTGGATCATTATAATGGTGGGATGTCCCTTTTCACAAAGAACCTGAGCTCTTAAACAGAGGGAAGTTTCTTTGCCAAGAATGCCTTGGTATCCATTTGCACCGAATCTTCCCTAAGAAGAGCTTGTCTGTTAAGCTCAACCGATTCTGTTAGTGTTGTAGTGTTCTGAAGATGCAGGTCGGTCACAAACGCCAGCTTGAAGCAGGTAATGGTAAATTGCCTATGATCCAGTATGCCAGACCACGTCAAAAACCTTTCATTGCTATAATTTGGCATGACTGCTTTCTGAATGCATATGGAGGTAAAATGGGTGGCAGTAAAGCATATTGATTCGGAACCTGCAAATTCAAGGTTGTAAATTTGACTTCCAGGCGAGGCTTTTCTACCCTTAATCAGTGTTCAACCTTAATTACTTCAGTAAATATCCAGCTGTATAAAAACGTGTTCCTTGAAAGCTGGTGATAAACCCAATAGCTTTGAACTTCATTATAATGAAGACTACTGAACAAACTGAAGGGTAAACTGAGTTTGTTTGCACTGGACCTGCATAGGTCAAATATAAGTTGATTGAAATTATCATTGTGACTACCCATGGCAATGAATTCTGCTCATGCTTTGCATACTCTTGTCTACAGCGACGATTTTCAACAGATACAGGGGTTTCTGAAGCTTCAAGGTAGTTCCAGCAGGTTCTGTTTTGCTTCCAGCCAAATGAAACTTCAAATATATTTGTGCTTGCATTTGTTGCTCGGTGAAATATTTAAACAATATTAATTACTGCTAATACTACTACGAATCAGCTTCATCATCATCATGTCATGATTACAAGAATCGCTTTTATGAAGAGCTTTTCATGATATAGAAATGAGGTGTAAACGCACCTGAACCCCCAAGTGTATTAGCCAGCTGAGCGACGCACATCTTTCTTTCCATGCCAAATGCTCACTGTATATCGGCTCCAAGTTGGAGAGGGAGAATTATTTAGCCAACTGTGTGATGTTTAGAAAACTAGGTTTGGAATTTTGCCAGAAGACCAGGAAACCCCAACTCTTTGCTTAAAGGACCCTGCCAGTATTTTGGATGTTAAAGCCCATTGACGACAAATTTCCTGCTAACAAGTCATGGATGTTTGAATTTTGTTTGGTAAACAGTCTTTTCTCCATGGACTAATTTCTAGTGGAAAAACATTCTGCTCTGGTGGTGTCTTCAGGAAATGTGTTGTGACTGACAGTTAGCAAATCGCAGTGTACTTAAAGACAATGTCATCGATTGGTTTAAAGTTCCTTTATTTACATTTTCATTGTCTTGTCTAGCTCATCCAATCAAACAGTACTTCCAAGTAAGGATTGATGCTGTTCCCTAGAAACACAATTCCAGTTTGGGGAAAAAATGACTTCCCTACTTAGAAGTTAGCCAGGCTAGTTTTCATATCAGTCTGCAATTTTAAAATGTGTAATTGTGCAAGGATAAAGTAACTTCGACAAAAATAATTTGGACATCATTATCTATCTCAAGCAACTTTCAGATCTGCAAGTTGGTTTTTATACCATATGGAAATAAATTGAAACCAACGGCTGCCTGGAAAGTAGTAAAAACAAATTCTAAACTCTAAAAAGCTGTTGTATGCGTTGTAAATTAGTTTACAACACTGCAAAGTACACAAATTTTGTAGTAAATTTGCTTTACAATTCTCTTTTAATTTCTTTTAAAATGGCATGAGATTTTTTTATGAACATAGTAATAACCTACTCCATCTTAAGCAAGCTGTCAAACAGCACAGTGCCGTGGCCGATGTGTTGGCATATTGGGGTTGTATTTGTTCCACAAAAAACTGCCCCCTACTGACCCATTGACACCACTTCCAGAAGCAATTGCATTTACCTAGAAGGCTTCCTATCAAAGTACTAACCAAGCCCACACCTGTTAACTTCAGGCTATAGGGTACGGCATAGGTGAACGCTCTGGTTTGACTTCTGGCAAATTGGAGCAGAAATTGTGTCTTGTTCTCAGTTGTTGCTTTGCCTGGGCAAGTATGTTCAACCATTTTTTGGGAAATTTCCCAAACACAACATCAAAATGACACATAAAAATGTTTCTTGTGCTTATTACTTGCAGGGCAGAAGATCTTACGGTTTACAAATTTAATTACATTTCGATTAAGCAGGGGCTGCTAAGCGGTTCACTGTGTTAAGGCACTGTTGCAGTGTATGGATGGGTACCATGGGCAGGTGTCGAATGCAAACCGAGCCAGTGCCGACTGTGGCCAGCAGCCACACAGTGTTGCATGACTGGTCGCAGCGTTGCTGGAAGGAGGAATTTCGTACCGTACTATTCAACAAGCCCTGCTGGTCAGTAGGGAGCCACGTTCTTTGTGCTCCAGCTTCCCTCCAAGCAATGCATGTGCAGACTTAACTAATGGACATGCTAGGCTGTGTGGACAGAGGAGGCTGCAGCAATGGCCATGGCTGGTGAACACGAATGACCATTCCAAACAGGGAGAAAAGGGGGAAAAACAAAGTCACAACTTTGATGTTCCTAAAAGCATTTGATAAGGTACCTCATAAGAGACTTATTAGCAAAAATGAAGATAGTAGGAACTACAGGAGATATTTCAGAGTGGATTGGGAACTGGCTGCAGGATAGAACACAAGGAGTAGTTGTAGGAGGGATATTATCTGAGCAGGGAACTGTGGGAAGTGGAGTCCCACAAGGATTGGTGCTGGGACCAGTCTTCCTCATTTATATCAATGACCTTGACAGGGACATAGCAAGTACATTAGTCAAATTTGGTACAAAACTGGGAGGCCCAGCTAATAGTTTGGAATCTACAAAAGTAATTCAAGAAGTGGGTGGAAACCTGGCAAATGAAATTCAATATAGCCAAATGTAAATATTAGGCAGGATTACTTTATGGGAGGAACAAAATTGGAATGTGCTCAATTTTAAAAAGACTTGGGAGTAATGGTTGATCAAAGCCTTTCAGGTTCTAGGCACTGTGCTGTAGCAATATAAAAGTTCTCAACATTATGTTAAGTTTCCAAGCCAGTGGACTGCTTCTCTTAAACAAAACGGGCTAGTAAGATGCAAAAAAATGAGACATTTAAATGTAGTACAGGAATCGATAGTACTTCATAAGCACTGCGTATGAATCGCAAATATTTCACTTGATTTGGCAAGCTAGGCACCAAGAGAAACCTTAGGTTGCCATCGACGATCTATTCCATCCATCCATTTTCTTAAACCAGTTATTTCCTGGTCAGGGTCTTTGGAGGCGGGGGGGGCAATCCCAACATGCATTGGGAGACAGCATGCATTGCCAATCCATTGTAGGGCCCGCACCACAACGCACTCACAAATTGATACCTACAGGCCATTTAGAATCTCCGGTTACCGCACTGCGCGTCTCTGGTCTGTGGGGGGGAAACTGGAGTACCTGGCAAAAACCCAAGAGGACGTGAGAGAGAACCTCAGAGCAATCTCTGCATGGGAAGGCCCTCATGCTGGGGTTCGAACGGTGTGCGCGCATTACTGCGCCACCGTGCCGCCCAGTGACCTACTGAGGGACACGATAAGGACACCTGTCCAACCAGCACAAGGTACTTCAGGTTTCGGGTTTCATCTCTGCACCACGGCCGTTCCTGAACGAACAGTTGTGTCTCGAGTCTGTAATGAATCCACCCTGTCAATCTGCCATAAAATTAACAACAACAAAAAACTGCATTGAAAACAGTAAAAAAAAAAAATAAAAAAAAAAAAAAAAAAAAGGCCTGTCGCTTTTGGCTAAGGTATATCTCCTCCCCCTTGTCTATCTTCCATGAAAATAAAGGACCAGGGAGATGCTTTGGCACAATCCAGCAAAAGAGCAACGAGTGTCAGTGACATAGCTCAGGAGTGGTTGACTGGCAGTCGGAGGGTTGCCAGTTCGATCCCGCGCCCTGGGCGTGTCAAAGTGTCCCTGAGCAAGACACCTGACCCCTAATTGCTCCCAACGAGCTGATTGGTACTTTGGATGGCAGCCTTTCACTGTTGGTGTGAGAGTGTGTGTGGTGAGTGTGTGTGAATGGGTGAATGAGAGGCATCAGTTGTAAAGCGCTTTGGATAAAGGCGCTATATAAATGCAGTCCGTTTACCGTTTAGAGTCCTGTGAGAACACCGCTGCGGACACGAGCCCCACCCCTCCGAGCGGCCGACTTTACGAAACCTCGGAATGCCACCGTGCAGCTGCCATGGCAACCTCAGAAGTAGAAAGGCCACATTTTTGCAATTCTCCCTCCAAGCTCAAGGCCCGTAACTCAAGGCCTCTCCAGCCCCCCTGCACTCCAGAGCAACGTAAAAAAAAAAAATGCACGGTAAAGCGCGCTTGGGCTAAACCTGGGATCGGAGGACTGCCTTTCGACCGCAAGGCCCCCCAACACTTTCCCTCACCAGACGGACACATCTTCAAGAGACCGAAAAAAAAAAAAAAAATAACCAGCTTGAGTAAAACGGGAACAGAGGAGGGCAGAGGCTGACAATAGGTGGTGGCGTCAGGGCGATCAAATACTGAGCACAGGCGGAGATTAGCAGAGCAGTACCAAGGTGGAACACAATGGCAGCATTGCTCATTTGGCCTGTGACTCAAGAGTTCCATTGACAATGCCTACCTGCCATTGTTTACGACCTTATTAAAAGTGCTTTAAAATTAGCAGGGAAAGTACAGTACGAGAGGCAATCCGTCTCTAGGGTTAACCGTACAAGAATGTAGAAACAGCAATGTACGAAAGAAAAATATTTGCTTTTTTTTTTTTGTATAGGGGGTGTGGTAAAAATAATAATGGCAATGAATCGCAGAGGAGAAAAGCTTTAAGAAACACTGAGGGAGACACTAAGGCAAGGGAGACTAATTAGACCGACAGGTTGCTATAGTAAGGACTACAAAGCCAACAGATGAAACAACAATAGCAAAGAGGACAGGGCTGTGACTAAGAAATCATGAACGAAACCAACAGCTATGAAAATATGAAGCTAAAAAAATATGCATTGTGATGCTCCAGAGCATCATTTCCAGCTGTGGTAGTTAGACACAACAACAACAACAACAACAACAAATACAGCAAAGAACAGCCAGTAGCATGGAGATCGAGTGAACAAGATTGCTAGAGCAACATCACTTTATATGACAGCACTTGTATCACAGTGTGTACAACTATGAACCAAAAATGATCCAAAAGAGCAAAATGAAAAATTAATATGCACATTTTGGGAAGGTATGTTGTTTCGGTGTTGTTGGCTTTTACAGTAGAGGGGCAATCCAAGGAAAATACTCTGCCTGGGCAGTAAAATACACACAAAAATACAAAAAGTCAGGCAAAGAAAATCAGCTTGATACGCCAGGAAAAATACAGATGACAGCTTATCAGGGTCATTGGTAAATTATAGGCACACTGTGTATCAAGGCGGGAGGAATTTTTCAATATTGTGCCATCCCCCCTGATGAAAAATAAGGACAAAAAATTGAACCCGTAAATAAAGTCCTGAAGCCAAGATATAACCTCGAGCTCACGACACCAGAGGGATTCAATGAAGGGATTGTTCTCAGACCCTGCAAAAACAAGTCATAAACAGCAGGTCACTTTGCCATTGCAAATCAATTTCGCACACGTACCACCCCCCCAAAAAAACCCTTGTAACTCCATGGAGGCTGGCCAAGCAAGGCCAAACAGAACTAGCTGAACCATGAAATGGACACAAGCCCTCGGATGCGACCGGAGACTAGGAGACGGGAACGGGAGGCTGATACAGATCTGGGGAGGAATGGTGCAGGAGGTGAAAACAGGTGCAGATAAAATTCCGCACTCAGAATTGCTAGCATGCTGTACCTGCGGTTTCAGCAGGTGTGTCGCCAGGAACACGCCCCACGCTGGTATTCACCTCACCAACACCCAATAGAGTGAGAGAGCGAGAGAGAGAGAGAGCGAACGAGACACAGAGAGAGAGAGAGAGAGAGAGAGAGCAGCCTCCTTCGATTCATCTCCTGGTGACAGTCTCACTCACTGCCCAAGACTCCTGTACAAATCATTTCTTAGGCAAGCCATTCTACCATTGCGCAACTAGTCTCGTGCACAGGTGTAAGTGACAAGCAAAACACAGAGACAGATTGACAGAAACCGGTGTTGTTTTATTTGGCCTTAAACAAAAAAAAAAAGAAACTTTAAAATCAAAAATTAATAGTTTTCCTTACAGAATTTCAAATTATTCTATCCAACATGCGAACTGAAGATATTCAAGCCATTTGGGTCATGTGACCTGCACCAGTTGGTGAACACACATTTCGTTCAACATAACACGGGGGAGGGAAAATCAAAGTTACGGGGGGGTACAGCTGTTCCCCCACCCCCCCCACGAGACGAGACAAACACAAGGCAGCTTCATAAACCGGTTCTGTGGGACAGCAGGAGCTGGTGAGACCTGGTCGTGTGTAAGGATATTGGGAGCTAAGACGAGCTCCCTTATTCTGGACAGTATTATACTGTGACCTCAGTCACATCAGCACAGGAAAAGAAGGTGGCAGAGCAACTCAATGTCTTATCAAAGTTAGAGCGCTTTAAAAAAAAAAAAAAAAAAAGAAAGAAAGAAAGAAAAAAAAAAAAAAGCAACATGACACACCCCCTAGACTGGCTGCTGCCTCCACCGTTGATACTATAAGCATGTTCAAGAGTTCAAGAATGAGGGATCTGTGCGCTGTTGAGGACAGCATTAAGCAGTGTTACAGAGGGAGGAGGAAGAGGAAGCTACATGGAGATTCATAGTGAGAAAGTTTCCTTCTGCCATTGATAAAGTTCAAATTTCATCCACGCAGCAAAGCAGGTATTACATGGATCAGTACGACAAGCCTTTAACAGATTTAAAACGTGTTACTATCCATTATGAACAAGAGAATTCGGGTAACAGGGAACTGAAATTCATGTGTGGGGTTGTCACCACTCCTTAAACCACGTGTGGAATCAAACTAAAAGAACAAACTTCCACGAGTTGCTCTCGCATTGTTAAGTATGGCAATCACAGTCAGTTGTGTTGTTGTTTCACAAAAGGATTAAATTCTCATCACCCTCAAGAGAACCGTGAATATGCTCCACCGTTGTCTGCAATTACCCGGCTAAACACTGTAATCAAGGCAAATTGACAAAGAATACCGACATTAACACTGGTTACAAGAAAAGGCGCATTTAGAGTTTAAAATTATATTTCGGTTAATTAAAAGTTTCTATCTATATTTTGTTTTCCTTTTTACCCCCCCCCTAGATGTGGCAGGTGCTGATGGTCACATGGAGATTCTGAAGTCGGGGGGGCGGGTGGGGGTTGGATGAGTTCCAGACCTCAGAATCCAGACTGAACCAGCACCTCTAGAGCCCACGCATCATTCTGGGGGCCGTGGTAACCAACCCTGTCCCTGGAGATCTACCATCCTGTAGGTTCTCACTTCAACCCTAATTTTGGCACACCTGACTCTACTAACTAGCAGCGAAACAAGACATCTGGCTGTTGAATAGGTGTGTGCTTTGTTATTGGGTTGGAATGAAAAACCCTCAGGACGATAGATCTCCGGGAACGGGGGTTGGTTGCCATTGTTCCAGGGGACTGGGCAGCCGCTGCACCTCCGGCCCGAAATCCCAGAGGTCCCGGGGGTCCCGGGTTTAGCTGCCGAAGCCGAAGATCCCCTTGATATAGCCGGTCAGGCCGCCCTTGCCCTTCTGCTCCACCTTGTCGTCCAGGGGCGGGAAGGCCACGTGGTTGAGGGCCAGGTCGAAGAACAGAGGCTTGCAGGGCACCGGCTGGAAGTCCGGGGGGAACGGCACCAGATTGGGCTGCTTCCCCAGGAGGGCGGGGTCCAGGTGGAAGGCCTCCAGCCGCTCACACAGGGGCTGCACGGATTGGAGGAGGAGGAGAGAGACAAACCGTAAGAGCTATGAAGTGAAATGACAAAAACGGAGAAACGCAGGCTAAGAAAATATATCATGGGGCTAGATAAGATATCGGACCAAGACATGGCACAGAATGCATTTATGACGTACATCTGGCATCAATACTATGGTCGTTGTGTTAATTAGGATAAACTAGTTGTTTTTTTTTTGTTTGTTTTTTTAACCCAATCAGTCAAACAAAAATCACATCAAGTTCAGCCTTGAGTAAAACATGCATGGAGCTAAACCACAGATATCGGTGTGCCTGGCACAAGGTCAGAGAAAGCAGACATCTAGTCTAACAACTTTCATTTAAACCGACAGAATCTTTCTACAGGCAGCACGGCATATTCAGTAGAGGCTGAAAAGTTACTGCCTGGATGTAATGCGGGTAGGCGTCGCTCGGTTCACAGCCATGGTGAAAGCAATAAAGTTTTCCATACAATTTCTCTTAATGCTGCTTATACACACGCTCGATATGCAGCTCATTTCAAAAAAATATAAGCTACAATGGGAATATCAGCTACACGTTAACATTTAAAAAAAAAAAAATTTTTTTACTGAGATCTGTCGGTTTCTACTTTAGATGGTGCGGCGCACGTCACAGGCAGCAGCGATAGCAGAATCACGTGGTCACATTCCAAACCACTCCCTGGTCCCAACCTATCCCCGGAATGAGGCCCAGCAATAGCTAGCAAAGACACCACACTGCTACAGGTCAGCAGGCAGCACCCACGGGAAGGTCATTTGGGCCACGGTGAAGCCCTCCACGGTGCTTTATTTACTGCACGACGTTTCAATCGGACGTTTTTAAACAACGTCAACGTCCGGAATCGATTAAAAATGAGGATAAAATCCGATTGACATGGAGAGGAGGGAAATGTTTTAAAAGGAGAAAATTTATTGTGGAGCCGAAGGGCTGAGCTACAGTGGCGTTGAAGCTTCTCGCACAAAGATGAACGAAAACTTGAAACAATAAAACTGACCAGAGCCCAACACTACAGTTCCTATCCTCCACACAGTTCCATACACAGATCTGCAGTTCCACCTTTATTGTGTATTTAAATAGTTAGGATTAAGGCCCCACATGTCCCACATGCACTGTGGATGGATATACCCAATTTGGCAGGGGTCCTGGCTCTTACCTTATTGTCCTTCACCTGCAATTGCTGAGGAGCTTCTGCAGCGTCCCCAGTGTCTAGGGGGCAAACACACACACACACACACACGCACACGCACTTTAACATGTCATGTAGAAAAAACAAAAAACAGTGCCGCCAAAGACCTCAGACACATTGTGAGGTCTACTGCATCTCTGGCCATGGGGGGGGGGGGGGGGGGGGCTGCAAAACTGACAGTACTTTCCACACTTGCAGTACATAACAGGGAGTCTTTAATACAAAAACGTACTCTCATATCAATTCCAAATATGAAAGGCAGACTATGTACTGCTAGAATACACCAAGTCGAAATATATCAAAAGGGAACAAGATGGTGCAATTGAAGCACCCCCCCGCTCTCCCTGAAGTTCACCCTCTTAGTTAGAAATTCCATTTTCACAGCTCAAGTAAAGCCGTTTGGATAGTTAAGCTAACCTGCCATATTTGGAATAGTATGCTGACAGCTAGCTGAGATTTCCTTTTCAAAGTCTATTTGCCTCTCTGACCAGCATGAGGGAAGGAAAAGTGGAGCAACCAGTCGAGTATTAAATCAATCAGTACTATAACCCAACCAGTTTCACACCCTACGTACGAGATCAAATGAGATTGAGCTGTCCGTTTCCTTTTCTGTAGTAAAGCATGATTTACCAAGAACTCCTGAGGGCAACAGAGCTTTGAATGAGGAGTGCTCATACTGGAAACAAGTATGCCATTCAAGACACTCTGTGGTGTAATTTGGGCCTCAAAAAATGGGCCTCTCATTATGACCAGCTATACTTCCACCCACCCAAGATGGCTGCCTTCCTCTCATTATGACCAGCTAAACTTCCACCCACCCAAGATGGCTGCCTTCCTCTCATTATGACCAGCTAAACTTCGACCCACCCAAGATGGCTGCCGCCTGCAGGGAGTATTTCTCAGCGTTGACTTCGGAGATCAACTCCTGCACATCAGGGAGGTCCTGCACATCAGAGGGAGAGGGGAAGGAGGAGGGTTCACACAAAAGCTGGATAAAACACTCCTGCAATCAAAGTTTTGGCACTGACATTTTCATAAACTTGAATCGGTAGAAATTAGTTCCATACAGTGTCAAATAAACCTTGAGACAGCATTTAAAAAGTCAATTAAAAAATATATACAAAACAAAAAAAGATATACAACATGCAACAGCATGGTGAATTAGGCATTGGATAAGATAACCTTTCATTTCACAAACAGAGGTCACCTCCCAAAGCTGTAATGGTTATTTCAGCAAACTTTTCTAAGGCTACTCCAATCTTGGTGGGTCCTTCCAACCAATAAAAAAAAGTCTGCCATATCAGGACACAGCATCATAGGTTCAATTCCCCATTGAGTTTCATGTTCTCCATGTCCTTTATACAATTAGTGCAGGCTGACGAGAAAAGACTTGAGACGCTACCAGTATGAGATCTTAAGCCACTGTATGTCAAACAAGGCATCTATTGTGTTCGCGGACAAAGAGGAGCTCCAACCTGGAGACGGTTGTTCAGGCTCTTGGCCTTGGACTGCACCTCGCGGGCATACTTCAGCACCCGCTCGTACAGGACCAGCGCCTCGCTCCACTTCTTCACCAGCACGTAGGATTGGGCAATGAAGAAGCACCTGCCAGGAGAGGAGAGGAGGGGGGTGGGGTGGGGAGGGACCGACTCACTGACTATGAAAATGTACCAGTTTCACAGGCCGACAGGAGGAAACCGATCTGCGTTGTTTGCACACACGTCACATGCATACATAACATACTTTAAGGCTGTTAATATTGCCAGAGTAGTAATTCATAGCCATGCATTCTCCCACAGCGTCAGTGCTCCCGCAGCACCTGAGGGGAGAAAGCTTCAGCCTCTCGCTCACACCTGCAGAGCGTCTGCTGGAAGAGCTCTCTCAGCAACCGGGCCTCAAGCTCACATCAAATCACTGTACCTGAAATCACCCCACCCTCAGTGTTTGGTGGACCCTGCTTGAACTCATCCTGAAAAGTTTCACTGCAGTCGGGACAGGAATACGCGCTCACCTGTAGGCCTTGTAGACCAGAGTCTTCAGGGAGACCTCCTTCTGGAAGGTGTGGTCCTCCTCCAGACCCTGCAGGGCCGACAGCTCAGCCAGACTCTGTGGGGGGGGGAGGGGAAGAGAGATGAGGAACATTACATCCCTCACAGGACAGTAACAATGACTCCTGCTCAGCTGAATTATACCTGAAGTTCACTCCTGCTCAACGTGAGGAAGTCGGCGAGCCGGCTGCTGGCTGTCCGGCAGTAGCGCTAGCCCCAGCAGTAGCGCCAGCGCTAGCCCCAGCAGTAGCCCCAGCGCTAGCCCCAGCAGTAGCCCCAGCGCTAGCCCCAGCGCTGGTCCCAGCAGTAGCCCCAGCGCTAGCCCCAGCAGTAGCCCCAGCGCTGGTCCCAGCAGTAGCCCCAGCGCTGGTCCCAGCAGTAGCCCCAGCGCTAGTCACAGCGCTACCCCCAGCAGTAGCCACAGCGCTACCCCCAGCAGTAGCTCCAGCAGTAGCCCCAGCGTTAGCCCCAGCGGTAGCCCCAGCAGTAGCCCCAGCAGTAGCCCCAGCAGTAGCCCCAGCAGCAGCCCCAGCGCTAGTCCCAGCAGCAGCCCCAGCAGCAGCCCCAGGCCGGCGCTAGCTCCAGCAGTAGCCCCAGCAGTAGCCCCAGTGCTAGCCCCAGCAGTAGCCCCAGCAGTAGCCCCAGCAGTAGACCCAGCAGTAGCCCCAGCAGTAGCCCCAGGCCGGCGTTAGCCCCAGCAGCAGCCCCAGCAGCAGCCCCAGGCCGGCGCTCGCGTACCTGCAGGATGATGTCGTAGAGGCGGATCAGGTCCTGCGGCCGCGGGCCCCTCTTGCTCTCGTCGGGCTGCGGCTCCTTCAGCTTGCCGTGCAGCGCGTGGGCCATGCTCTCGTTGCGCTTCACCACCGTGCACAGCTTGATGTAGGTCAGATAGCTGCGGGCGCACAGACACACACACACACACACACACACACAGGGGGATTACGCCCACGCTCTGCACTGCAAAAGGACAGAGCAGCACAGCACAGCACAGCACAGCACAGCACTGCACAGCACTCCAAAGGACAGAGCACCAGAGGCCTTGCTCACCTGTGCAGGTACTGCAGGTTGGAGACCTTCCCAGTGTCGGCATCCACAGCCCTCTCCCTCTGCTTCTGTGGTTAAGCGCACGATGTTTACACAGGCAGGCCGTTACTGTGTGCTCTCAGGATGCGTGTGTATTTAACCTGCTATCTGGGGGATTCAGGCCTGGCGTTTGCTCTGTTTGCTCTGTCTTCCTGCCTTGCTACTCTGTTAAGTGTCTTTTTGTGACAGTTCTCTGTAAAAAGTGCTATACGAATTGAACTGAACTGAACTGAAATTGAACTAAATTGACCTGAATTGAACCGAATGTGTGCAGAGTGGGGGTCCCGCCCTACCGCATCGGACTTTATCTCCTCCCGCACGGCCTGGATGGTGTCCCGGCACTCCGCCAGCAGGGTCTCATACAGACGCTCCTTCGTGTCCTCATTGGCTGCCTGTTTGAGGTCGACACCAGCGGAGTTTCACACATCACAACCAGGCACCGTCTGCTCCACCAAAACGGCACAAATTCACACAGCTCTGAATCTCATTGGCTGCCTGTTAAAATTCACACAGCTCTGAATCTCATTGGCTGCCTGTTAAATTCACGCATCTCTCAACCTTACGGTCATATTAAATATTCACGATGAACGAAAAAAGCGAACATATTTTCTCGCCTTATGCCGAAGAAGTAAGAACATCCTATGAACTCACGCGAACCAAAGCATGCTCACACAACCAAACTAATTCATACTAATTAGAAAGGAAAAATAATACAGGTGTTGAGTGAACATTGATCTATAGTCATATACTGCCAGGCAAGGGATTTTCAAATGATAAAAAAGCACTGCAAAAGAAAATGGATTTAATTAAAGAAACTTTAATTAAATTTAATTAAAGTCCTAAACACGGTCCCGAGTTTGAATGCAGTATCCGCAAGTATCTCTCCATTTCTGTGCCACGCCCTCTTTTGTAGACAACGCAAACGGATAGTATTTTTAATTTGTTGAAATTCTGGTAAAGTAACATTTTTTCGCCCTGATTTTGCAATTACACCACTCGAGTGTAGGCGGAGGAGAATCTCACAGCAGTGAAGATGCCTTTACAGAAAACACTTCCAACTCCAAAATCAAAGCAATATTTCTGCGATTGGGAGATCGGGTCATCCCATGGGGAGCGGTGGTCTCTTCCGGAGTTCAAAATAATTTACTCTACTCAGGAAGAACACTGGCCTTCAAAGACATTCCTGGAATACTAACGAGGTGAGAAAATAAGACTGCAACACAATGACCAACAAAAAAAACAAGACCAGGCGAAAACCTAGTATATGGCTGGACCTAACACACGTAATCTGGGCGACCAACGGTGTAACTTCATCACTCACTCAGTCAGTCACAGACATTCGCGTTTGTAGGGCTGGCCCCGCTGTTGCGAAGCTACATGCTAGATGGTTGCTTTTTCTGGGAAGTTTGTGTTGCATAAGCGTGTCCACCATCTACAATGCCAGTGTATGCTCTTCAATTAAAACTACCAAGGCATACACACTATACACTGGATAACATCAGTTGGCAGACCCTTATAGAAGAACACACAGTTGGTGTTACGTGACCGAGGGTAGTGTACACAAGGAAAATGCCATCACGGGTTTGAATGCTAGAGATGTCACTGGACAGGTTTCCTCCACATTCCTGCTCTGCCAGAGCCCCCAGACCGACTAGAGAACGGGTTCATTCATAAATGGAGATGTTTGCTCTCCCATGTCCATCAACAGTGCTGTGGTGCATTCTCCAGTCTGGCCCTCACAGTACAACACTGTATTACACACTTATGATGATCTGAAAGCAAAAGCATTTTTGGACATGTGACTGTTGCAGTGGCCTTAGCAGAGGCCACCTTGCCAACAACGATAATGCGTAATGCGATAATGGTAATAAGCATAAAAATGCAGCACGTATAAAAATACAACTGCACAAAAGCATTAGAGACACGTTCGGGTGTTCTAGATAGTTAAGAGACTTTGTCACCTGGTGCCACCCAAACATGCAGAACTCCCTGCCAGCTCCTCCCAAGACAAACCCAACTGGGCCGACCGGTTTTCATCCCCCTCCCACCCAACAGTGGCTTACTGAGAAGGGAGGGGTAAGAGGCCAAACCTGTCTCTGAGAACTACCCGCTGAGCGAATCCTGCCTCGTGCTCAGCGCTACACCTAGCTGCCAATACAGGCTTGCCGGGGGGAACGGAGATCATTAAAAAATAAAAAAAAAGTCATAGCCCTTCGTGGCTTTCTTGACCAGTGGCTCCAATTAAGACCCACCGTCGAAATCTTTAAAACCGTTCTTCCACCATAAATCAGAGGGGGGAAACTAAATCAAATGCACAAAAAATATATTTTAAAAAAAAGGAGGAGGGGAAAAAGAAAAAAAAACTCATCATAAAAACAAACATTTCAGGCTGGGGCCTGTATGATGATAATGAATCTCTCTGCAGTGCTATTCCCACACTAGAACACCCCGGGACAGGAAATCTGCACCTCCAAATTTGCATAAGAGGATGGCCCAAGGGACAAGTTACCAAATCCCAGCACTTTTTGGTAATTTGTATTTGTCCTAATAATGTAGCTTATTCTTCTGCCTAGTTGGCTTTGCAGAGGTTAGGTCAGAATAGTGTCCACTGTGTGAACTAAACTGTGTTCTTGGCTAGAAATAGCTGTACAAAATAAGTATTGTATCTTATTGAACCTGTGTTCAGTAGTTGTCCATGACCATGAAATGCACTTTTTGTACGTCGCTTTGGATAAAAGCGTCTGCCAAATGAATGTAATGTAAATGTAATGTAACAAGTGAAAAAAAATAAAAATAATAAAAAAATAAAAAATATGTAAGGCTTTAAAAAGAGGATTAATAAAGACTTCAAAAGAACTGCCGTAATGGTGCGTAGTGGCGCCTCATTCAGCGTCATTCCCTTTTGGTTTCTGTGCGCCCTGCCCTCTACCCCCTGCACCCTGTTCCAAATACCGACAATAAAGCAGCCTCCATTATCTGCAGACCGGACGGCACAATCGCACAAACTGGGCCGAGCACCGCAGTCGAGAACCACGCCTCTGGCGCAGAGGACAGTGAGAATTTTGCTTTTGTTGAACGAAGCGAAGATTTTTTAGGACTTTCAGGATTTAAGGTCGAATATCAAAGTCCCTCTGCAATTTTGCTATTTTAGACATAGGTGCGAGGAGGTTTGTGGGGAAGAGAGGCCTGTCATATTTTTTTAAACGACACTATTAAGATTAAGGTTCCTGTGGAGTTGGCTTCAGCCAATAGACGTCAGCCGGTGATGGAATGAAAGTCAGTTGTGACAGTGAGCGTGCCAGGGCCATGACTCGATCTCAGGGTGTGGCAGGCGCAACTGGGAGAGGCTGCTCCGGGGTGGGGGGGGGGGGGTGGGTGGGAAGATTCACTCTCACAGGAACCGCCAGTTTCACCCGAGTCTCCAGGAAGAGAGCTCCCCCTGGTGAGCAGGGGTGGAAGACATAACTGCGACATCAAAAAACACCTACAAGACCGGTAAAGCCCTTTACGACTGTCAAATACCTCGACCAATTTACACTGAGGGCAGATGACACACTTATGGACAGGACAACTGCAGAACTGGAAGTGGGGGGCGATGTACCACAAGCTGTCAAATGGAAATTTAAGTACAATGTACTCACCCTATGACCTGGCACAGCACACCGAGCACAACGGCATCACCCACTATATTAATGCTGCCTGCTCTGGCAATATTTAATGGATAAACATGGAATGGATAAACATGGAAAATGACAAGGCACACAAGTTTCAAGCTGTGGCATGGCGCAGTGTCCACTGACAAAGGGTTAGGGCAGGGTGAACTAAGAGCACTAGATTGGGAAGAAAATGGCGTATACCAGTCTTAAAAAAAAAAAAAAAAAAAAAAAAAAAAAAATTACAAAATTATAATAATAAATACATTTAATGAACAACATCTTGGCTTTGACCATCTAAGAGATGTAGGACAGACGAGCGCTCAGCCATACTGCCATAGTGCCTGGATGTAAAGGGATATAAAGTGAATTTCCCCCCACAGATTATACAAATACAGAAAGCGCTGAAATACCAGCAGGATGTGACTGAAGGGCAGATGGGGTATATTAACTCCTCCATATTAAAAATCAAAGTGCTGCCCTGCAGACACCAGTCCAGCCACAGAGGCCCGACTGCCCTTCCACCTAAAATGACAATATGCTAAATAAATTTAAGTAATTAATGTACGCGTTTATACCATAGACTGTATAAAAATAGGTTTATACGGGGCAGCACTGCAGTGCAATTACTGAAGTGTGAGATGCTCATCCAGAATTATCACTGAAGTAAATATCCAGCTGTAAAAAAAAGTTACGTACAAACTATTGAGTAAGTTGCACACACTGATTTGGACGAGAGCAAGCTCTGAGCAACGAATAATCATGTGCAGAACCAACGTATTTTAAGCTCTAGTGAAGGTAACATTACGCCATGCCGTGCATGGGGTGTGTGACTGTCGGCAGCACAGGGGGGGACATTACATCAGAGCACGATGAAATGCCCCATACTGCCCTCGTGTACGGCTTTTAACCATGTCCAACTGTCTTTACGCTGTCACTATTGCCGACTGCATTTTCCTTGGGTTTTTTTTTTTTTTTTTTTTTGCATCTTTCTTGATTGCGTGTGTCCACAGTCAGACAGCCTTTTCAACTGCTAGACGGGCCAAAGGCAATTTTCCAGTCGTTTGGACAAATAAAGTGGTATTCTATTCTATTCTACTCCATCCTATTTTGGCATTTAACAGAAGCTCCGCACCCCAAGTCTGATTTACACCAATTTACACACAATCCATTTTTGCACAGCTGGATATTCTACTGCAGAATTCTAGGACGGACGTGCAGGAGCTCGGGGTGCCACGCCCGGCCCCCGGACAGCGCTGCGCGAGGCGGGACAGACCTGTGCGATGGCCGCCTCGGTGTCGCCCAGGCCCAGGAGGAAGATGCGGGCCTTGTCGATCTTCACCGGCACCGTGCGCCCGCGCCACTCCACCTCGCTCATGGTGGCGGCCTGCTTCGCCCGCGTCTGGGTGATCAGGGTCTGCCAGGGGACGTGGGCACAGGGCACAGCAGGAGGGGGAAAAGAGCAAGAGGGAGGGGGGGGGTGGTTTGCTAATGAAAAAGGACTCTGCTGAACAACTCCACGAATACATCAAACGAGAGCACGGATAGTGCCACTGTTACAATAGAGCACATGAAACTGATTTATGAAAAGCAAGTTATTAAAATCAGCTCTCTGAACCCATACATAAGACATTACGGATATCCTGGGTAAATGCATAACTTACACAAACATAAAACTGGGAAAAAAAAAAAGGTTTACTAAATAACACTAGTTCCCCTTGTATTGCAAGCTTACGATTTCATAAGAGCCATCAGCTATGTTTTATGATATGAACTGTATGCATTTCCAAGACCTACCAGCAATCATGCAATACAACACTTTATTGTATGCTTTGTGTAACTTGAGCTTAAATTGCAGCCCATTTGCACAGTCATCGAATCCATATATCTAAAGCAACATTTTAAATGCTTAAATATCCAGTTCAGGCAATTAGGTGCAACTTAAGCCATAAAGAGTGGACAAGTCTTCAGTATTTTTTTTTTTGTGTGCGGAAGACAGCACAAAGCTGGCTGGTATGGAATATAAAACAGAAAAGGGGTGCTTAGCCGAAAAGCCAACCAGCGCCAAGATGGTTAAGGAGCTCGTCTTCCAGGAAAAGCAGCCATGAGGCCCCACTAACCTCCAGTTTTTCAGCCATCATGCCTCCACCCCCTCCAGCACTCAGCCTCATCTGCATCAGGTCATTCATGGCGTTCTGGTCACCTACAATCAGAGCAGCGGATATGGGTTAACTGGGGGCCAGGGCGGGGGGGGGGGGGGGGGGGGGGGGGGGGGGGGGGCAGTCCAATGCACTATGTCACTGTCACCAGGCAATGTGGTGGAGAGTGGGGCACTCACCAATGTTGTAGGCACAGTAGCGGATGTTGGGGGAGATCTCCTCCACACGCTGGTGGTACAACACTGCCAGCTCTTCCGTGAAGGCGCTAGCCAGTTTCTCATAGATTGTTCTGGAAAAGGACGTGGGGGGGAAAAAAAAAAAAAAAAAAAAAAAAAACAAATCATCACCTGGACACATAATTGGAGTTTTGAACATTAAGTAGTACAGGGACATTAATAAGCTTTGACATTACACGTCATCAAGCATCAAAACTGGTTTATAAAATCAATCGGGATAATGACACCATTCAGGGAACCGAAGCAGTCACCAATCAACATGACGGCCAATTAACACTTCATAAACTGCCTTTGAGTTTTTAAATTGTACGTTTCAACGGTATCGTTAGTGTCTTCAGGAGGCTTCAGACATACTTGCACTTATTGAAGGCCTCCATCGCAGCTTTCCACTGCTGCAGCTCAAACTGCACCATCCCAGAGAGGTAGGAAGTGTAGGCCTGTGGACGAAACACACAAGTCAGCCGGGCGGCAGGTCGGAGAGGAGCCCGCCGGGTTCGCACGCCCGCTCTCGGGGAGGAGCACGACGGCTCTCACCTGGGCCTCCAGCTTGGTCTTGGCATCCACGCGGTGACTCTCGCACAGGCGCCCGAGGTGCTCTCCGTGCTTGGCGGCCTTACGCAGGCGCGAGAGCAGGTGGAAGCGCTTGCGAGGCTCGGTGTTGGCCTCCTGCTTCAGCTGCATGGCATAGCTCCAGGCCCGCTCAGCCTCCATCAGGACAAGAAGCAGGTATCTGCAGCAGGAGACGACACTTGTTGTGGTCATTACGGAAACTAGCTTGATTGAGCGGTAAACCGTTAGCGGAAAAGCGCACCGGTTAACGAAATATAAACGCGTTCTTCATGTGCAGCAATTGTGTACCTGTTATCAGACAGCATCTCCACAGTGACTTTCTTCCCGGTGAACTTGTGCCGGTTTCCCATTCTGAAGCCCAGGGTCTTGCGAAGACGGCGCATGCGTCGAGAACAGTACCCCCTTTGGAAAATGGAATTTATTCGTCAATTTGTGTCATACCTAGTCCCCGATGGACATGTCCTTCTACGCCATTACAGCAGTCCTCACCTGTATCGCTGATAATCCCCATGTCTCAAACCGTGCTGCTGCTGGGATTCCTTAATTATCTGCAGAACTATATTGGTCGTGTGTTAAGGATAGGCTAAAACCTTGTAATAACCAAAACAAAAAAGGATGCATTTGAGACAATTAGTGATATAAAACGTTATAATGATGCCTGCTACATGTGAGGGGCAAAACTGAGGACAATTTTGAAATAATTATTGCAGCAACACACAATGCATGTTGGACAAAGACCTTCCTACATCAAATGAACAGCTAAATACTGGCGTGCTTATAACGATTTATGAAGTTACGGTACGTAGCTACCCAACTTAACAACAGACAAGACATATGGCGGCCTTAGTTTGATTAACTATGTTCAATTTGAGAAAATGTTCGAAATGCCTCGTTGCCATCGTTAATTATTTGTTGAGGTTAGCGGGCACGCTAACGCTGCATTAAAATCAGTATTTTAAAAATTCTAAAAATCTGATTCAAAATTAATAGAAGCACATATAAAAGGTAACCACTGGAAATGCGACCATCACGCCTGTCCGTAAAGACATGCATTACAGAAACGTGAAAACAATGTGTAAACAACTATGATACTAATGACACGTAGACTAAGTAACTCAACTAGCAAGCCATGATCGCTAGCTAACAGCCTCCTCGGCTAGCAAGGTAACGTTAGTTGGCCAGCGCATTAACACCCAAGTTAGAGAAACCGTCACATATATTTAGCAACCTGTGAATAAGAACCACACAAAAAAAGATGTATACAGTAGTTAGGATACTTTCTAATCCGAGCCCCTCATCGCCGGAATTCTCCTTTTTCTCGTCCATTCCGGCTAATTTAGCCTCGACGTGCTTCTCTACAGCCATCCTTCCACAAGCGGAACATACGCAAATGCACCGGAAACAAAAAGAAATTAAGGTCAACTTTAAAGGGAGGAGCCTAACTTGGCCCTATTTGTTGTGGATACATGTGATGATGCCTTTTTATACGGTCTATTGATGATGCCCGATCAGCTTGATCTCAAAAAAATATGTCACAATGTGTCTTGCAAATTAATACGGACTACAACATTTTCACACATTCTCAGAATATGACTAATTTTTCCGTTATGCTTGGCAGGCTGATGCTACCTGAAAACATTGAAGTATACAGTTGTAACTCAAAATGATAAATGTTTTACAACAGACTAATCTCCTGAAAAATGCATGTTGGTTTTAATCATTACGGCACCAGATAAGTATAATTGGAGTAATGATGAAAAAAGCCTGTTTAATTTTTCGTCACAGATTATTCTGTGGTCAGTATAAAGATTAACTATTAATTAATTACAGCTGATTACTGCTCATAAGACTGATGTAATAACGTACAACAGGTCTTGATAACCTTTATCAACCTTTAGTGACACATCAGTAGTCATGTCTTCAGACCTGACATTCTTCTATGATATAATTCATGAGAGGATTTAATATGAACATAGTCACAGTGATACAGGTCACAAATTATTTTCATCCTGTCAGCTTTCAACTTGGAGACAGTTCACCCTAAGTCAGTGGCAAACAACCTACAATAAAAAATAAAATAAAAGTAATAAAATACAGTAAAATACATATATACATACCATAAATAATAAAGTTCACAAGGATAATTATTAAAAACAAAAGTCCAAAAACAATGGCACTCCACTGTAACTCAGGTTGAAATCAGAGACTCAAAATGACCAAGAGTAAAAACGGTGTCAAATTTCAATTCTTTATGTAACACATTCAAGGTTTGAGGGGCATACAATTTTTAAGCACTTTTACCCAGATGTGTTATAAGGCACTTTCTTTCATTACTTAAGGTGAAGTGAGGTAAGAGTAATTTGTGAAGGATGGCTTTATAGACAATATAGACAAATGGTGTAAAAAAAATATGACTCATTTTCTTAGCTTGAGAAATGTTTTTTGATAATGACAGGTCTCCCCAGCATACTTCTTCAGATTTGATTACTCCATCAGAAAGGCATCAGAAAGCCTCATTACCAAAATGTGGGGAAGTCTGTAGACAGGAAAGAGTCAGCTAAGGGTCTGTGTTAAAAAACTATTTAAAGAACACAGGATAATAAAAATATATCAATTGTTTGAGAAAATGAGTAATTTGGAGTACTGTAGGTGCAGTCATAACCATATCCAAAATGAAATAACCTCTAACCTTCTATTTTCATTAGAAACATACTAAAGTATAAAAAAGGAGTGTTACACATGCTGTGTCACTACCACAGTAGATCAAGACCAACACACTTAAATCCATTTATCTCCTTTTCAAATATATTCCTGTTTTTTTGATAAAATAATCAAATCTGAAAAATATGTTGAGGAGAGCTGTCATTGCAGGATCAAAAGACATTTTGTGAGGTTAGACAATGAATGAAAAACAATTTCTGAAGGAACTGTCCCTTCAACTTTGTTAATCAGTTTTAAAAAAGAACAGTTAAATAATAGTTCTTAGAGCAAAAAAAGTCTTCAATATGATACAAAATAAAGCACATGTCAAGACCAATACATCCATATCACAAGAAGTTTTAATCACAATAAAAATGTTAATAATTTACATTTCCACATTTAGTTGAAAAAAAAAAAAAAAGTTTGTCAAAAACAGACAAGTGAAAGTCATTATCACAATGCATCTGTATCTGTAGGAAGCAGAGTTCTTCGTGGCTCAGATATTTTCCGATGCGCTGATGTACTTGGCGAGGAACGCTTTGACCTTGGAGATGTGCATGGTCTCTTTTATGGTGGTGTCTCGGCTCCTCACCAGAACCAGGCCACTCTCCAGCGTGCCGTCGGTGATCGCTATGGTGAACAACACCCCCATCTCATCATACCTTCACGCACAGGGACAGACAAGGCAGCGTTACTGTCAAAAGCACCCAGCGTAGATCCATTACATTTCATTACATTACAGGCATTTAGCAGACGCTCTTATCCAGAGCGACGTACAACAAGCGCATTAGTTCAAGATCCAGACCGAACTCACCTTTTCTTTCATCTGACCAAGACCAGGGTTCACCACATTTCGACTGGTCGTGCTCAGCTACCACAAATGTTACCAACAATTATCTGCACACTGTTGTGAGACGCGCTAACACTAAAAACACTCAAATGGTACCGAAGCACTACAACAGTGTAACGGCTATCGAAAGACAAAGTTCAAAAGGCTATTTTCAGTTTCAATCAAAACGCAGATGCAAGAAAGAACCATAAGTAATGGTCTGTACAACTGACACAGAGAAACATAATGTGCTATAACCAATATTCTCCTGAACAGTCTGAGGTCAACTGGTCAACTGTAAACACACGGCAGTTATTCTAAGTAAAGGCACGATATTTTGTTTCTGGTGTTGTCAACTGCATTTAGACAATCATCATGGAGTACACAAAGAGATTTTACAAAGTCTACACTTTATATAGTTGCTTTATATTAACTTTGATCCAAAATCACAATTTCCTTGAAGAAGATTAACAGCCACACAGTATTTTAAAGCACCGGATTGTGACTGGATTGTGACAATGACGTTCGCAGATGCCTTAGAAACCTTATCTTGGCAGCTTGTTAATGTACAGCTGTGGACCGCAAATCGGTACTTCATTAGCAACTCACTTGGTGTTGAGCTGCTCCATGGAGGATGGCATAGTCTCCAGGTAACCAGGCCATGCTGTTATCCCTCCTTCCAGTAACTCCTGAAGTAAACCCTCACAAACCTGCAGAAAAAAGAAAACGGTTCATATCAAGCATTACTACCTACTGTGTATTAGTAAACCTCTAGATCTTGTCCCAATTTATCAGAAAACAAACAAGTTATGCTAGTGTCAAATACCACAATACATGATATTGTGAATAACACAGGCATTATACAGGTGAATGGGAGGTGAAGAAGGAATAGCATGGTTTACCAATTATGAGTTTTAGTCATGATTTTTTTGTGTATGGAAGATACTACAGACAGCACACCATACCTGTCGCAGATCCACTGTAGGCCCCCGGCCCATATCCAAAGCGACTTTAACTGGGGCCAAACTGGGATGCAGCTTCAGCACCTAGATATAGACACCCAAACACTTTCAAAACAAATACATACACAGTGAAGTCAAAATGCTTACCCGTCATAAGGTCTTTTCTGTTGAAGAATAGTAAACTTTTATTTGTTATCGCATATATTAATGTAGTATTGAACACACAGTGTTATTGAAGAAGTAATGGTGGACGAGCGGTGAAAATTTACATTAGGGAGGAAATGACATCACCTTTCTCTTGTGCAGTCTCTGCTTACTGTCCGTTTTCCTAATCTCCTGTAGAGAGTTGTGCAGGTATGCCAAAACACCACGGTCTACGTTCCCGCTCACAGAGATGACGTGAGGCACCACGGACTTCCTCCCGTCTCTACACTGTGGGACAGGAGCGAACGCTTATGAGCGACAGCCTGCACGGTTCAGCACGGAATCCTCTGTGGCCAACAATCCTTACCGTGGCACCCACAGTACATCACTCGAGTGCTCGTCGGTAAGGATTTCGATAGGCAGTTTATTTCCGGTGTCACTAAACAATAGCACCTCCCCTAAATTCACCATCTGGAGACAATGAGTGACGAGGAGTGAGAACGATCACCTGGATTAGGCCCGTGTGCAAAAGGACTGACTGATCACCTGGATTAGGCCTGTGTGCAAAAGGACTGACTGATCACCTGGATTAGGCCTGTGTGCAAAAGGACTGACTGATCACCTGGATTAGGCCTGTGTGCAAAAGGACTGACTGATCACCTGGATTAGGCCCATGTGCAAAAGGACTGACTGATCACCTGGATTAGGCCCGTGTGCAAAAGGACTGACTGACCACCTGGATTAGGCCTGAGTGCAAAGGACTGATTGATCACCAGGATTAGGCCTGGGTGCAAAGGACCTCACTTTCCTCCCTGGTGAGTTAGTCTCTTTTTTAGTCTCTGCACGTAAGGCAGAGAATCTTACCAAGGATAAACGCTTCCCTAAATAAACAAAATAAATGACATGAAAGAGGTGGTGGTGCATTAAGCAAAGAGATATCATCCCATTTAACTACATCTGACCTGCAGCTTGGCACGGCTACCCTTGTGGGTCTGCAGCAGCTCCGCATCCCCCAGATTCCACAGCGTCTCCAGTGGCTCTGCACCCCAAGGGAAGTGGTACAGTATCCTGACTCCGCGAGACGCTCTCTCGCCCTCTTCCCCGTCCGAAACGTCACTGCAGCTGAAGCTGGAGGGGCCCAAGGCAAACTGAAAGACACGGAGACCAACCCAGCTCTAAAAATGAACGCGGACTCCTCGCTCTCAGCACATCCTCTTACCACGAGACCATGTCACATGCACTAAACAATAATTCACTTAGAACTCTAATCAAAGAGAAAAAACTATATTGTGATTAGACCTTTGATGGGAGAGAAAAATATGAGGGCATAAAAACAGTTACGTGAAATGACTGGTCTTCATAATTTACCCAAACGAGGCGGGTGGTGGTGGTGGTGGTGGGAGGGTGTATTTACAAAGGGAAACCCAAACCTAGGTATTTAGATTAACCAAAAAAATCCACCGAGCAGCTCACTTTTCGCCACCACTGCAGCCGCTGGCGTGCCCAGTAGTCCAGCCACTGGGAGGAGGTGCGAGGGGAACAGAACCAGACCAGTGAGGCCTGCGTTAACTCAGCTGGGCTGACAAAGAGAGGGGCTTAGATTAGGGTTCAGCGTTCTCCAAAACACAGTCATGCAGAAACACGCTAGCACAATTTACTAAATAAATATAAACATTTGACTACTGAGGTCAAAGCAATGACAGGACAAACAGGTAAGCCAAGCCCTAAATGCGGCGAGATGGATTAAGAGCACCAATGGAGGCCTGGAGCATGATCAAATGCTCATTTTAACAGAACGAAAAGCCTAGTGTAACTGACCAAACATCTATGAGTTGTACGTAACTGTATGCAATTGGCAGTGTATATCAGTTTGAGCCATTCCAAACAAAAACAGGCAGAAAGAAAAGTAGAAACTTTCCGCCCATGTCATTAATTGCTAAACCAAGACCTGCAAAGACTGAAACTACTATACATTACAGGCATTTACCAGACGCTCTCATCCAGAGCGACTTACACAACTTCTTTACATAGCATTTACATTGCATCCATTTATAAAGCTGGATATATACTGAAGCAATGCAGGTTAAGTTCCTTGCTCAAGGGTACAACGGCAGTGTCCTAGCGGGGACTCGAACCAGCAACCTTTAGGTAACAAGACCACCTCCTTACCCATTATACTACACTGCCGCCATATACAGTGGGATTGGTTTCTCCACATCCTAGGTGTACATCTCAAAACCACGAGTAATAATGAGGACTATATGACAGATACGTGGCGTTCATCTCTGGCACACAAATAAAAGCATGAGCACAACATGGAGATGACAGACGAGCCTCACCAACCAGGCCCATTGGTCTGCTCCTCCAATGGCTGGTAGCACACACCCGTCTCTGCCAGGCCAAATGGCAACCTCCTGTTCACCAGCTCCAAGGAAGGCAAATATTGCTCCAAAGCACCTGAGACACAGGCACCAGTGGGAAATTAACTTGCTTTTTTTGAAGTAAACATGATGCCAAGTCATACCCTGGAAACGCACGTGCTAATTACCTTGCAGCAGATTAGTCCGCACTGTTGGGCTGCCCTGCAGTTGTCTCTTCAAAGTGTCTCTAGCCTGGTCCCAGGCCAATCCCTTTTGGTTTACAGTACAGTCCAGGGCATTGCTATCGACTAACTTCAGAGTGCTCTCCGCTGTTGCAGACGTGTTCCTGGTCAGATGCATAGTACTGATCCCGAACACCTGCGCCCGGGACATCACCACTGAAGCCCACCACTTATCCAGCATACCCTTCCTCAGTTCCATTCCCAAGGGTCCATAACGACAGTTGATGCCGCGACGAAAAGAGTCCCAATTGCGTGTGTCACGGATTATGTAATAGCGGTCTGAACAGAGTTCAATGAATGTCTTAATGTGATCAGTGTCGCCAGTGTCAGACGGCAAACTTGCACAGTCTCTCCAAAATTGGAGGGGATTCGTAAATCTACATGGCAATGGCGATGGCATTTCAGGTCTCCTCAAGAAGAAAACTTGCGTTCTTACACAATGCGTTAGCATTATTTCCTGGACACATATAACGACTTATCCTATTTTTAAGAAATGAAGACAAAATTGCATAAAGCTGACAAGCAAACCGTAACAATTAAAGTTACGAACTAAGCTGGTAGGGAGAGGACATTATTAAATATTTAGCTAGTTAGGACTAAAAGTACCACAGTGGCTATTCACAGCGCATAACTAATTTAATAACTATTCATTACATGTTCGCTTTAAGATCATTTGAATATACTTGAAGACATATTATAACAACGTGCCACGTTGTGGTATTTCTGTGTCTTAGCCGCTTATCCATGCAAACTAGTCACTACGCTGGTCACGTTTTACCCAGTCATTCTAGTAATGTTCTTATTCGAACCTACCTCGTGCCGCACATGAACCGGAAACGAACCTACAGCAGTAGTATTTCGAACCATTTCATAACATGTTTTCCAGCTTGTCACCAACTTCCGTTTTTCTTCTGGCTAGTAAATTAACATCCTCCCCTTACTGAACGTCAGTGTGCAGATTTTAGGTCAAATTAACGACACATGTACGGAATATAAACAAGACAAATATTATCAGCTGCAATCGGTTTGCTTATAGTGCCGGACCACAATTGAATCACTTCCGCTTACTGTTCATAATCTACAGACGATGGCAGGAGTTGGCATTTCAGAGAGCCAGTTATCGTAGCTATTTGTTGCATCATGTGCAGATTATATAACGCCAGGTATAGTCGTGACTCTTGCATACATTCAAAATGCGGTTTATACGCTTTGTTAATTTACTATGATGTATACCCCACTTTCAGAAAAAAAATATTTATAAGGTCAGTTTGTTCCATTTGAATCCATAAAGAATCTAAAAAAAAAAAACACGATGCAGTCACGTGTACAGTGTAGCCAGTTCGTCGTATAGTCCGTTTTAGAATTGTAATGAAAATTAGTGAGGAGACATTTAATGTTCACAATGTTGTGTTAATGTTATGAAATTACTGCTGAAAACTCATTTGAAATAGTAGTTATTGCGAATCATCAGACACATGACATTCATAGAGGCTCCAACAACCTCGAGTTTAATACGGAGGGAAATGTACCTTCTTTTAGCCAAATTACTGTATGGGTCATAATGACCTTTACTTGAGTTACCAGATGCTTTCCTCCTGTAGGCGGATAGCCATTTCAGTTCATGAACCGAGCAGTGTCCAAAATACCAGCAATAACCGAATTAAATGGCTAATTTACGTCTGTCGTAAAATAAGTACTACGCAATCCCCTAAATTTAAAGCGTATTTATTATTCATCACTATTGAAGGTATAGGCATCCACACAATGGCTTCCCTATAGTTTTCTTTGGTCAAGCAGACGGTTTCCGTTTCTTCTAAGAATTCATCGTGCCCTTGCCTATGTTGAGCCTTTAAGTATGGAAACAAATCCGAATTATCTAGTGTTTACCCATGTACTACTAGGAACGCTGCTTGGCGAATTTCTTGGAAAACGTGTGACCAAGCAGACGAACATGCGTTCCAAGAAAAACATTTTTGAAGTTCTTAATGTGAAAATACCATGCACCATGAGAGTCAACGGTGTAAAACTTTCCACCTGCAGTTGTTGGTCTGTGGCAATACCATTTCACCAACTGAGCCCTCAAAGTAGCATTACTCTCAATTAAAACAGAAATGTGCAGAAACAAGTCTTAATAGGGCAATGGTCTGGCTTGTTTGAATTTTCACCAATTCCTTTTAAAATTTCCAATTGAGGCTTAATTGCCATAATCTTAAAATTCATTCCATGGAGCAATTTTGTTCAGACATGTCTCAGATTTGGTCTGAAATCCCAACCCCAACAGCTGCATATACTCAAGAAGAAAAAACAGACAAATGTGAATTTTTGAAGTTTTATTTGAAAGGCCATGCATTGCCTTCTGTTAAGATTTAAACATATCACTGAACATACTGTAAATCAAATGATTTGCATTACCTAGTAAAAAAAGAACAGGAATGTGACAAATAAATGGTAAGAAAAGTGCACCATCACACTCCGCTGCACTGCAGACATCACTTGTATTTGCTTGCAAGACTTCAAATGTTGAATATTTTCAACTCAATTGTAAAAATAAAAATACAGTACAATGCAGGATAAGAATATTGGACTTAAACGGGACAAAACAATAAATTACTCCTACATGTCATGTGTGTGCGCGTCTGTTTACTGTGGGAAAGGTGGAGGCATGGGGTAGGGTACCATGGGCTGTGGGGGCTGCTGTGGAGGCTGCTGCTGCTGCTGTGGGTTAAATGGGAACTGTGGATGGCTCATGCCATTCTGACCAGCACCCTGGTTTCCTCCAAACTGCTGGTTCTGGAAATTCTGATTTCCGAATGCGCCGGGTTGAGCCGCAGCGCCACCGAAGTTGGACTGTCCGCTGTTACCGTAGCCGTTTCCAAAGCCGCCGCCGCCGCCGGTGCTGTCATAGCTGCTTCCCCCATAGCCTCCATTCTGTGTCTTTGTGCCAAAAACCTTCTTTGTTCCACTACCAAAACCCCTGTCGTTATCCCTGTCCCTAAAGCTACCAAAATCCCTCCTCCCACCAGAATACCTATCCCGGCGGTCGTCCTTATAGCCACCTCTTCCCCCCCTTGAACGACCTGAAAGGAACATAAGAGTGTGGAGCTTAGAAACAGTGAGACGCAGAATTTAAAATGACAAAAGTGAGTCATTACATTTCCAGAATACCATGTGGTCCCCTTATAACTGTTGGTGGATTCTACAGTTAAATTAAGAGCAAATTAGACATGTCTGGTAAACAAGCCCCAAAACACCGTTTTAAAAAGTAGAACTTAAGAACCTGGCTCATCCACTTAAAAAAATTAAAAAAATAAAAATTATAAAAGTGAAATGAAAGTCTGCAGATGAACCACAGTTTCTGTATCTCACCAATTGAATTTACCTCCTCTGTCTTCCACCATCTGGATCAGCTTGGGGTTGATTGCCTGATTGGCCTCACGAAGGACAGAGATGAGGTCGCTGGCTTGTTTCATGTTGCCGGGAGTAAAGAAGGTGTAGGCTGTGCCCGTTTTTTGACTGCGGGCAGTTCTTCCAATGCGGTGGATATAGTCCTCAGAGGAGTTAGGGTAGTCATAATTGATGACAAATTTCACATCTTCCACATCTGTAAAGTGTTGCAGTGTGGCAAAAAGCAATGCACAAGATTTTGCACACCACAACAGCCAAACCAAAAACACAAGTTAGCAAAACAGGGGAGGGGGAGAGGATAGCTGGGCTGCAAAGAATAGCGTTAACACAAATCCAACCTTCAAATCCATGGGAATACTACCGTGGGAAGAGAGAAACGATGCACACTCCATTTGCTTCCGTCCAAAAATTAAAAAAGAAAAAAGAAAAAAAGTGACCCTCCCTCTTTACCAAGAGAAAAAAAAAAAAAAAACTGGATTGAAGTCTTACCATTAAGGAGTATGCATTCACTAGTCCTTTCCCAATGCAGCGAACTCCCCACAAATTGTCAAGTGACATCCGGGTGCTTCTACGCAGTAGGGCCGCTATGTGCACTGTTGCCTCCTCGTGTGCCAATATAGGACCTTTCAGTTGGTAAGCCTTTGAAGGTCCTTTTCCCTTACACACTCATGAGAAGCTTGCTATAAAGGCCACACTGCATGTCTTGCCAAGACCATATAGACCAGAACTAATTTGAGGGGTCCCAAAAAAGGAAAAAGCTCTATGCACCCCCGATCTATCAAAAAGCATCCCCCTCCCCATCAGTCTCGTCTAGGCAAGATCTTCCAAGAAGCCAGTGTTCACTTGAGAAAATGTCTCTCGTTGGCAGGTCTCGACATGACTTAAAAAAGCAGGCGAGGGAGGAACTTGAGCTTGGAATTTGGTATGAGGTTTTACTCTTCCTGTTATTCTTATGTCCCACTGTCTCTACACATGTGCCAGTTGTCACCAATTGAGAGGTGGTTAACTATCATGAAACTGCTCTCTCCATTCCAGTACCAGCATTTTTGAAAGTTTTTACATCTGTTTGCAACACCCATGCTTTTGACAAGCTTCACAAGAGAAACTTTCCAAATCTCAAAAACAACGACTTGCCACACAGTGCTCTACAACAGTCATGCAAGGCATGGTAACGCCACAAAGCTGGGTTTGAGTTGGAACAGGGCTGGGTGAATGGCGTTTCGGGTAAACCCATGGACAGAGAACAGATATGAATCAGAGCAAGGCTTAGCCACACAGCCTTCCCAAGATTACTGGCACACACTGCTCAGCTCAGCCTTTCACCTCTCTACGCGACTGGGTGGCAGCCAGTCGGTCACTTCCAATAGTCCTCCTTCCCCCTCTCGAGGCCTGGACTGTCATGCCTAGGCCCTGCCACAAAGACTCCACCTTTAGGTGAGAAAAACTCAAGAAAATGCATAGAAGTTAAAGAAAGCAATACACTTTCTTTAAAAAAGGTAACATTAAGAAATGGTACGGCACCGCATTTCAAAAACACACTAACCTAAACCTCTGGAGGCGACGTCTGTGGCAATTAGGATGGGAGCCTTTCCGTATTTGAATTCTGAAGGAAGATAAAAATAAATTAAATTAAATTCAAATTAGTCTTCCAAGCAACCATTAAACTTTTACCTTGAAGTCACAACAGAAATCATTTTGAAACATACCGTTGAGAACCCAGTCCCTCTCCTGTTGACTCTTGTCTCCATGAATGCCCATTGCTGGCCAGCTAAGGAAGAGGGAAAATGGTTTTAGAAAAAGATACCCTTCAAAGTGGCAATACCAAACATGACGTATGCCACCTTCCAGATACCTACCCATCCCTTCTCATTCTCCTGGTCAGGTCATCGCATCGCCTCTTTGTTTCCACAAAAATGATGGTCTTGTTTTCCTTCTCGCTCATAATTTCTTCCAGCAGACGGAGGAGTCTGTGTGGAACACAAGGAAGCACATCTTACAGTCTGCTCCAATTGGGGAGCTTATCATGTTAAGAGATACACTCCCTAAACGAGCATCATCATCGTTGCATGCTAAAGGAAAAGGAAAAAAAAAAAAAGAAACTTACTTGTCATCCTTTTCCCCGTCGTTGCATACATCCACAATCTGCAGGATGTTGTGGTTGGCACTCAGCTGTAGGGCACCCACATTGATCTGTACGTAGTCCTTCAGGAAGTCTTCAGCCAGCTGGCGTACTTCTTTGGGCCAAGTAGCACTCCACATGAGTGTCTGGCGGTCTGGCTGCAAAAAAGTCATTAAAAAAAAAAGTTTTACTAAGCTGTTCACAGTTGAAGCAGATTAATTGTACAGAATTGTGCTGAACTTACTCGGATTTGGTCCACAATTTTCCGGATTTGGGGCTCAAAACCCATGTCGAGCATTCGGTCCGCCTCGTCCAGAACCAGGTATGTGCATCTACGTAGATTTGTTTTTCCAACTTCCAGGAAGTCAATGAGCCTTCCGGGTGTGGCGATGCAGATTTCAACACCTGCAATGAAATAATTACAGATTACCACCACGTCTGCAATTAGGGAGACATTTGAAGGAGAGTTGCCCTCAAGGCAAAAAAACATACCTCTTTCAAGATCACGGATCTGTGGTCCCTTAGGGGCACCTCCATAAATACAGGTAGACTTCAGTCGGGATGCCCTCCCATATTCAGCAGCAACCTGTTGCACTTGCTGGGCCAACTCACGAGTGGGGGCAAGCACCAAACACTGAAAAGAAAGACATGGATGCTTAATGTACTTTTCCTTTATGTCTCTTGAGTGGATATTGTATTACACTAGATTTAGCAGTACTTACGATTGGCCCATCACCATGCTCCAGGAAAGGTTGATGATTAATGTGCACAATTGCAGGCAGCAGATACTGAAATAATGAAAGCAAACACGTCATGAGCATCTTCCACATCTTCCATGAGTCTTGTGCACAGCTACTTTTGTACACAGGAAATTGACTATACAAAATTGTATAGAGGCAAGCAGCTTCATAGCCATTACTTACAGCAAGGGTTTTGCCAGAACCAGTCTGTGCAATCCCAACCATGTCTTTCCCGCTTAAAGCCAATGGCCACCCTTGTGACTGGATGGGGGTGGGATCTGTAAAATTCTGCTTGGTGATCACATCGATGACATAAGCTGAAAAAGAAAAGAAAAAAAAAAGAAAAGAAAATTAGCCAAGGTGTTGGTGCCATTCTATTAGGAATGAGATCTAGTAAGGATGAAGATTTACTTACTTGGAAAACTAGCTTCATGGAACTTAAGCATTGGGTTTGGGCAGTCTCTACCCTTCACCGTAACTTCTTTAGTCCTCCTGTACTGCTCAACCTCTTGCTGTAAAAGGGAGAAAAGACGTCACGATGGCACGATTTCCGGGAAAGGTTAAACAAAAAACAAACACAAAAAAAAAAAAAAAAAAAAAAAAACACAAAATGGAGGCAAAGCAAATACCTCCACCACGAGGTAGCCATACACAGATTTAGCCCTAAATAAAACGGGAAAGGTTACACGCTTTAAAACTGAGCACATACCACTGATCTCCGTGTGACGTCAGGATGCTCCTGGTAGAAATTCTTCTCAAATTTTGGGAGCTCGTCCATGTTCCAGTGTTTCTTACGCAGTCTTTCCCCGGGATTGCCAAACTTTCCCTGAGGAGGCCCACCTCGACTTCCGCCAAAACGTGGTGCACCGCCATATCTGTGGCCAAAATAATACAGATTAGCTATCGGTTTCCAGGTTCCATTTTGTAGTTTTCAACGAACAACATCAGAGATAGCCAACTCATATCTTGTTAAGCAACGATCTCAACAGTTCTCGCTAGCTAAGATTAGGCTAGAAAAATGCTAACCGGCTACATAAAAATGCCTAAATATAACAATTAACACTAGCTAGTCAGCTTGTAATGGACACGCGTATGTGGCTTAAAATGCAGGGCGGATTTCATTTGTTTCTGCGTCACATTTTAAGCCGCTGCCATTTTACTTCTGACCGACAGAGGAACAAAGAAAAAACCGGCCGGCATTTTGTATTCACATCCAGTTTCGCCACATGGCGAATGACGACTTACATAATGGAAACTACTGCTAAATTCAACTATGAATTACGATCATCTTGATGGACTGGAACACACTACAAAGATGTAACAGTATGGTGTCGAAGATATTTGGTAATAAGAAAAATGGTGGATGATTAACCAACAAGCAGAATTCTTCACCTACCCAACGTTAGAGGTCTTAAAAAATCTAACGTTAGCTACATAACGGTTTTATCCAGGTAGCTACCAATCTGATAAATTTAAAATCAGAGCTAATAATTTTGAGTATAGGTTAAGATGATTTAGTGAGCTAGACATCGTTAACTGGTAAAGAATCGTATAATATTTTCAAACATCTTACCCTCTGTCCCTCCCGCGATCTCTGTCGGAAAATCCAGGCATGTTGTCGACGAAGTGGGGAAAAGTAAAGCAATTAAAGAATAATATAGACTTAACGTTAAATACCAAATCCACTGTCCGACAAACTAAACCTGGTGAGAGGATGAGGAAAATGCCGGCTTCGAAACGAGCACAACGGGTTTATAACGCAACAGGGAAAGGCACGAGCTCATACCGTAGCCATGGTATCCATCCGCCTGTTGCTGGCACTACTTTTGTGTCAAAAGGGAAATGGGGAGGTGATCGGAGAGCAGAATGGATAGTTTGGATTATAAAGCAAATGGTCGGGAAATAAATTAAATACAGTATATATTTTGATAGAGTACTTAGTATGAGTTGATTAGACTTAAAATTCTTGAATATCAATTTCCACGTACTAGCAGGCATCATTCGGGGCATATTAATTTGAACAATGATGCGCTCTGCCTAGTCCCTTTTCTGTGTTGCAGTGGCTTGAGTATTGTATATAGTTTTCCGAATACATTTTGCCCTGCACTTTTTTTACGAAGGTTATTTTTTACTAGTTGTGGTTTCGTTTCAACTATGATGTCTATTGACTTAAAAATGGCTTCTGTCTGAAGCAACTCTGTCTAGATAGTTACATGGCTAAGTTACGTCACACAGCTACATAGGTAGATGTAACTTTGTTTGTAGTCCATTATTTCAAGCGAATGCTTGAAACACTGTTACTCCAGAGTGATACTCATAATTGTTTAAACCTGAGCATTGTGAAAAGATCAGACACTATGCAGTTGGCAGGGTCGTTTTCTTTTTAAACAACTAAAATACATGAAACTACTTATTTCCAGACCTCACCTGAAATAAGGTTAATGCACAGCCCCCTCCCCCCCCTTAATATTGTACATTTTCACCTATATTCTTATATTACTTTTAATACCTTGGAGTAATTTAGTACTATATTATTTTAGAATTGATTAAAGACTGTTAAAATTTTATTTAATTAAATATATTGCATTTAATAGCTAATCTTCAATTAATATTTTCTAAAAGATCTAACCGACAGTATAAAGCATAGATGGAAATGCGTTTATAGTTGGCCCCAGTCACAGAAAATCAGGGGAGTTTAAGGCCACAGGGAGGGGGGAGTCCTTTAATGGTTATAAACAGACTCTGTCAGAAAGCATCTTGGCAACACGTTATGTAATTCAAATCAAGGTTTTTTTTAATCAAATCTGTCCATCAATCATACATACAAAGATACATCTTTGTTATCCCATACATCTCAAATAACACCACCCATTTATACAGTTAGAAAACCTCCCATTCGTTAGAGTGTATTACTTTGAAAAAAATTTTAAACACTAAAACACAGAGTGCTTTCCACTTTTTCATAACTTCGGTTTTTTTCACGTCCTTGCTGAAGAAAATGAAATGAAAAGAAACGAAACGTTATGTAACCGCAGAGTTGGACCTCCGTCATTTCATTAGGTATGATCCGTATAGGAAAAAAACATTAGAACGCATCAGGCTGATTTGTCGTTTGTTGTCAAAGTATAAACACATTATGTTTTTTCACAGAAAACTAAAACATTTTTTTCTCAGCAAACCGAGCCGTTGTGGCAATTTCCTTTGTTGAGTGACCAATAAGAAATGCATTTGAACGAAATATTTATTGTTTAAAAGTAAGATTTCGTCGACCTTAGCGTAAACACATCCAGTCAAAGAAGATACATCAGCCTAGGTTTGCACATAGATACAGTGTTCCAAAGTAGCTGGAGAATTGCCAACACCACGGTATTGGATCTACTTTCTTAAAGTACTAGGGCGACTCAGCATGAAAGAACATCAATGGTGTGCTGAGGCACTTCCTTTACCGGTAAATGACGTCAATGCAACCGCCTGTGAATAATTTAACCAAATGGAAATATATTTGTTTTTTACAAATCATATTTGAACGTAACTAGTCTCTATTCATGTATTGATTCGTGTTCACTGATGAAAGTATTCAAATGGCGAAGGATTTTTCTTGTAATTATAAAAAAAGAAAAAGATGTCTTACGCTATTTCCGGAAACACATTTCTGGTCTCCGTAGCCAATCATAATTTTCTCCTGTTTTAAATGTCCAGGCTCTTGGAAGGTGACGCCTACCAATGTACTCGTAGTCTGTTCCCTAATGTCTTGGCTAGACTAGCGTTAACGTTACAGTCAGGTCAAAGAAACGATTTTTAACACAAACGTAGCGACCGAGCTTGAAAGCTAACGCTTTTCATCGGGGCAGCTAGCGCTAGCTAAAGGGATTCATGGGAACCCAAGAAGAGAGAGGTTAGTGATTGATTTGTGAAACTAAACAAGCCCGTTGAATATAAGTTGTCGATACGTTAAATTGTATTTTGCTTGCCAGCTCGACCATTAACTTACTTTCAACGGATTATTGTGATCTCCCTAGAATTAGTTAATCGAGGCAAGTTTGTTGCAAGCTAGTACTGCCTACCCAAAACACAAGGACGTTGTTGCAAGCTAACACTGCTAACTTAGCTAGCTAACATTATCACACTGCAACGTTTATTCTGACAGCTAGGTAACGTTGCCAGCCGACTTGGCAGTTACACATCTGGTTGATAAATTGTAACTAGATAGCAACTAACGTTAGGTAGCCAATGCTGTCTTGGCAACCAGCTGACTGGTGACGGGAGTTACCAAGCGGATCTCGGAATTGTAGGTGTGTGAACACAAGGGCTAACTGTAGGAAGTTGGCTAGCTGGCTAGCATCTTGCGAGCTGTGGATCTTACGTTGGCTCTACGTTACTGATAGCTAGACTATATATGACGTTACAATTGCTGGCCAGGTGTACTATTAAGGTTATTGATAGGTTGTGCCCTGTGGCTGGCTACGCTTGCTTACTTGGTGAACAGTTAGCTAGACACATTGGAAGTTTTAATTGTTAGTGTAACATTAAACGCTAACCCAACCAGCTTTACGTTATCATCCTAACATGACTAGTGGCAATGCAGATGTTTGGCGAATGTTATCTATTGTCATCCGAATGTATAAACTTCGGAATGTCGCTTGCAGGCAACCAAGAGTAGTAGGATTAGCTGACTGGGATAGTTAGCTAACGGCAAATTCATGACGTTGGCATTGCCGCCAGTCTTTCGATGAGGCGCCAATATTTAGCTAACGTTACTCCAAGTAGCAACGACTTCAATTTACCAGTTAAGATGCATTCATGTGTTTAAATAAGATGGTGCTGGACCTATCCATTATTAATTCGCCAAAACAGTCAGCTACACACTACGGCCATCTGTTGTGAACCTCTCCCTTAATTACCACAATGGTTGGCGATAAATATTTTAATAATAAGTTAATGTTGAAGTTTTATTACTGACGTGCTGCTGCGTACAGTAATTTAGCTAACATTAACTTGAATTTGATCAGCTTCTTAACGCTAAAGTTACCGAACTTGGCTGAATGCCAAAGCTTGATTAACGTATTTCTTCGAACAGATTGGGTGGACGTGGCCAATGATCTTCTCAGCAAGTGTCATATTAACCTGAGGCTGCGGAAGGTGACAGACTGTGACGCCAGTGTTTTTGTTGCTTTGTATGAAGCAATCTTGGGGGAAAAGGTCCCAGGTAAACTAACGGTTAAAAACCTAAGTGTTATCTAAAGGCAAAATCTCTTGACATTATAACGGTTTACCCTTGCCACTGGCAATATTTCTGATAGATTGTATTTTTCTCTTAACTTTAATAAACATAAATGATTTAATAACTACCGTCTTTCATCAACTTTCTACACCCTTACTGTTTTGCTATTATAATGTATTTGTTTACCTGATACCATTAATCCAGAGCAAGTAACTGAGTGCACTTTATATTTTACCGTTTCATAGCTTGATATGTATTGAAGCAGTTCAATGAAGAGTTTGTCATGTGTGCATCAGTTCTACTGTACTTCACATTTAACAACCATGTTACCCATCTCCTTTGTCCTATAGAGTCCACAAGTGTGTCATCTTCGTTTAAAGCTGTTTGTCAATTACTGTTATGGTTATTTTTATACCATTTGGTTTTGTCGAATATTATTTATGGGTGGCTGTTTTCGACACCATCAAGGATGCAAATATTTAGTAGTTTGTTTTTGATCAGCAATATGAGGATGCAGAACCTTGTAATGGTAGATGTAAGGCTTGGACCAGAACCTGGTAGCTTCCATCGTAAGGTTCACTTTGCTTATCTTTGCATCAGAACCTTAAGGCTTCCATTGCAAGGTTCTGTACTGCTGGTCAAAAACAAACTACTGCATGCTTGCGAATTGCACCGATTGCATAGTGGATCAGGAAACTGAACCTTTAAGCCCTCTTCAGATATTCTCATGCCTGTGCCTTATCTGTATGAACAAAGCTGTTTGTCCCTTAAAATGCCTTTAGAGGGTGATTATAAGGACTGTGAAGGGTATAGCAGGTGGTGATGAGCTGTTTTTCTATCTGCAGATTACATTGCTGCTCCTAGGAGTCAGGAGGATGACATTCACAATGTGCAGTCAGTTATTGACTCTCTAGCTCTAGATTACCTGCAGATCAGCTTGTCTCACATCACAGGTGAGGGGACCGTTACTTTTATATTGCATATTAATGATAGCTTAATTTACATGACTTGTGTACATATCAAATGTTATGAGGTGAGCTACATCTTATAGATTATTCCTGCAAATTAATATCTAATTGAAAGCGTTTGGTTGTCTGCCACCATTATGTTTCATGCACCTGAATCTTGTTAAACAAAATCTCAATAAGTAATTGAAAGGCAGTTGGCGAGAAGCGTGTCTTCGCTTTTGTCTAAACTCATTTTAAAGTCTATTTATCTTACAGAGCATGTTTGCATGTACAATTGCATAATCCTTTTTATGCAAGCATTTTATGGCATGTAGATTGCTCATGTCATCTTCAGAAATTCCTATTTACTATGACTGTCATGGTGATTGAAAGAATGGCAGTTTGGTTGACAGACTAAGGTGACCTCTTATGATGACAGAGATTTTTTAAAGGCCCTTATTTAAGGTCACTTAAAGAAGCTACACATGCGTGAAGCAATCACATGGTCCTAATGGCTTTTCATGTATTTCAGGAATATTATTAAATGGTGAATGAGCTTTTAGATTCAGTTATTTTTTGTTGTTGTTATTTTCGTTTTGCCTTCGGGAAATGACATTCCAGGAATTGTCTCTTCTAAATTGATTCTCAAGAGCTCCATGAGTGCTGCTATTTTTTTTTTACCCCCTGAACTTGTGTACGTTTGTGGGCAATCCCTGGGCAATTTCTGCCACAAACAAAAAACAACAACAGGGCTTTGTTCAGTGGGAACACGTGTAGAAGATAAACACGTAGAAGTCTGAGATTTCCGTAAGATTTTATTTTATAAAAGACAGATTGCAGGGGTCACTGTTTAAAACTCATTCAGTTTGGGTCTGTCTTGGTCTCAGTGTTGGTTTTCTGTTTTTTCAGGTGAGAATGTCGCAAGAGGGGACAAAGAATCCGTAAAAAACCTTCTGGAAATCTTTGACGGGCTGCTGGAGTACCTCACGGAGCAGATCTACGAGGAGGAGCCGCGGCATGAGGGCCGGGCAGGTAGAGTCCCCCTCTCTGCTTATCGCACGAAACGTGCCGTGTTTCCTAAAACCTGACGTGCGCCCGACCGCAGGGCTGCTCTGAAGACCCGGTAGAAGGCTGCTCTCGGAAACCGCTTCGCAGCGAGTTGCCCGGTTTCGCTGAGCTCGGCTGTACTTTAACACCGCGAAGCTCGCGCTGCCGAAGGGCGCGAGACCCTGTTCGAGTGAGATCATCGGCACACGTGAACTGGACGTAATGGGGTTTAAGGTGACTGCAGTCGGGATTACAGGCAGCGTTTTATGGATTGGTGTGACTGTGCCTGCCGTCGTGTCTGCCCCTTATCTGAAAGTACATTACATTACATTACCGGAATTTAGCAGACTCTCATATCCAGAGCGACTTACAATGTAAAATGCTATGTAAAAAAGTTGTGTATCTGTTTATACAGCTGGATATGTACTGAAGCAATGCAGGTTAAGTACCTTGCTCAAGGGTACAACGGCAGTGTCCTACCCAGGAATCGAGCCTATGACCTTTCGGTTACAAGCCCGTTTCCTTACCCATTGTGCTACACTGCTGCCCACTAAGCCCACCAAGCCCATCAAGCTGTGATGGCTGCATTTGCACTGTGATGTAATGCATCCATTCAAATGATCGTGTCCCGGTAAATACTCAATGCCTTTGCCAGTTGAGGAGGGGGAGGGGGTGTTCATCCCATGGCACAATTAATCAAGTGCTTACATTTTTGTAAATGTTTTGGCACACCTTGGTAGATCAGAGTTTAACAGAGCTCTGAAATTTGGTTAAACATTTTTCTCTCCTCTCCATGTCAGTGCAGCACCCCCCAAAGTCATTTGGTGATTAGTGGAGATTTGAAAGTGTTATGCCTATTTTCAAGAACATGTTGCTCAACAAAGTTACGACAGTGTTTCTGCCATCCAAGACGGAGAGCTGTGATGTCTTTTGCGTACCAGATCGGCTGGCTTCTCACCGAGACAACTGCTGTTTGCCTGTTGCCCCATTTAATTTTTTTTACTGAAATAGGGCCATAAAATCTGTTTTATTTTTTCTGAAAAAAAAAAAAAAAAATCATTTTCAGATTTAGTTTTTTCTGCTGTCTGAGACTTTTATAGATTCCTTCAGGGTTTGCAAACATGATGTAACTACGGAGAGCTGTGTGTACCGGTGTTTAAACTGAACCTCCTCTGCTTCCAGCGGCAGAAGAGCCAGACGGGGTCCCAGGCCTGGGGGGGACCGACGCCGCAGCCCCAGGGACGGACAGGCCTGAGCGTCAGGAGAAGGGAGACCTGCTGGAGCGCGTATCCCAGTGTTCCAGCATGCAGTGAGTCCCCCCCCCCTCCCCCCCCGCCATTCCCCTCTCACTGTTCAGCTGCTTGTTATGGTATCAGGCTGTGGAGAAAGTCTCTCCGCCACGCCCTGTCACCCGATAGGCCTCTACCTGCCTGCGAGGATGGACAGCCAATCAGGACGGGGCCCAGATCCTTATCGGGGGTCACACACTACAGGCACTGCGAGGTCAGGGCATGTGGACAATTCAAACACAAAAAAGCACAACCTCTCAGTGCTGTTGTAAAGGTCAGCGTGGAGGACAGAACAGTCCGCTCGGGATTTGTGCATTGTGGACGTGTGTATTTACTTCCTGTCCCGGCTTCATGATTTCACCGTATTTATTGCAATGTAAACAGGGTGGAATGAGTCACCGCAATGACGACCACAGCTGTTCCAACCCGCAGCACACAAAGTGGCTCGACAGCATTTCGTTCCTCTTGCGTGGAGATAGTAGAAAAAGATCACATGACCTGGAACGCTGTGTCTCGATGGCTGTATCGAGGCGTGTAACACAGAAGCGTTTTTGTTACATTCGAACAGTGTGTCTGATCGCTGCGTATTTCAGATCTCATTACTGATTAGAAATGAGCTAAATGCATTTGCCGTTGTGGCTTTATAATGCTTGCCGATAACTACAGGAAGTTGTGCCCTGTGCCCTCGTTCAGATTGTGTGCCGATGAGCGAAAACGACGCAGAGGCACGCGGTCCTCTCCGTACCGTCGCAGCTTCTGCGTTGTGAAATATTCGCGAGGAATTGCACTTCTGTTTGTCGAGTCGCGTGAATCCCGCGCGCTCGGTTTTACACTCATTTCATCGGTAACGGCGCCGTTGTGGTGGAGAGCAAACGTGTGTAATTTTCGCAGGTCCACCGTCCGGTCCAGCAGCAAACATTCCCTCCCGTCCTGGAGCGCCGACGGGTCGGAGTCGACCGCGGAGCTCATCCGACTGGGAGACTCCGCCCGGACGTTCACCGCCAAACACAGAGGTGGGAGTCGCTGCTCGCTGCTCGCTGTTCGCTGTGCTGTTCATTACATTACATTACAGGCATTTAGCAGACGCTCTTATCCAGAGCGACTTACACAACTTCTTTACATAGCATTTTACATTGTATCCATTTATACAGCTGGATATATACTGACGCATTTTCGGTTAAGTACCTTTGCTCAAGGGTACAATGGCAGTGTCCTTACCCGGGAATCGAACCTGCGACCTTTCGGTTACAAGCCCAGTTCCTTACCCACTGTGCTGCACTCCGTCCTGTGTTCGCTGCTCGCTGTTTGCTGTTCGTTGTTCGCTGTGCTGTTCGCTGTTCGCTGCTCGTTGAGGCACCCCTGAAGAATCATGTCTTTGTGTCACCGTGGCTGCATGTCTCTTTTTACTTAAACTATTTCAATCTTCAGTAGAACCTTTTTCCACGAAACTTTGTTAATAACACCAGGCTGAGACAGGCCCAGAGAGCTAGCTTACCACCTTTCAGTCATTCATTTTTTTTTAAACCCTGGGCTAAGCTTGAGGCCTTTGAGGTAAAGATTCAAAGTTATACTCTCATGCCCTGTGCTGACAGCCGCTGGACAAACATAACGTGCGACCGGCGTTTACATTCAGCACCGCGAGAGCGTAGCGGCAGGGGAATCTGATTGGACAGTGCACATTCCACAGGTATCCCACAGTTGACCCTAACCCTGTTTCACACTAGCTATGTTGGCCTACAGCTAGTGGGTGATTTGCGGGGTTAGCCCTGTAAAGTGTGTGCTAACGGATGTAAGCGGGACAGCTTAGCCTGGGGCTAAGGTTTGGTGCTGTTTCAGTGTAGAATGTGTAGGGGGTGGGTGGAGGTCAGTGTGAAAAGCCCTAATGTGAGCGGCAGGGAGGATCATGTGTGCTGGTCACGTGACGGAGCCCAACATGGCGGCTCGGGCCCCGGGGGGAGGGGGGTGTCCTCTGTGGGACGGTGGTCTTTTCGGCTTGTTTACTCCACACTTCCCCTGCAGCTCTACCCTGCTCCGCCTGCACCCCACACACACGAGGACGGTCTGCTCTGGCCATGCAGGGGAAACAGGCAGCAGTGCCTCTTATGGCACACCTGATCACTTAATTGAAGCAGGGAATTGTATGGATTGTTCATCTGATGGAAGAAACAAAATAAATAACCGGATATATCACCTTGTCTATTTTTTTTTGTTTTTTAAAGCTTTCTGGAGTGTTTTGTATGATTATATGTAGCCACGTTGGCTGTATTTGCATTGCTGTATTGACACTGTTTGACAGTGTGTCTCTGTGCTCAGTTTGCAGAAGCGCTAGCGACCAGTCCGATGGTGCAGTCAGCGCAGAGCGCCGATCCTGTGAGGCCCATAGGACCGGCCCGTCCGGTTCTAGGCCGGGGCACAGCCGAGAGCCAGGCGAGTGTGTGTGTGCGCAGGCGAGTGTGTGTGTGTGTGTGCGCAGGCGACTGTGTGCGTGCAGGCGAGTGTGTGTGCGCGCAGGCGAGTGTGTGTGTGTGCGCAGGCGAGTGTGTGTGTGTGCAGGCGAGTGTGTGTGTGTGCGCAGGCGAGTGTGTGTGTGCGCGCAGGCGAGTGTGTGAGACGTGCAGGCGACTGTGTGTGCGCGCAGGCGAGTGTGTGTGTGCGCGCAGGCGAGTGTGTGTGTGTGCAGGCGAGTGTGTGTGTGCGCGCAGGCGAGTGTGTGTGTGCGCGCAGGCGAGTGTGTGTGTGCGCAGGCGAGTGTGTGTGTGCGCAGGCGAGTGTGTGTGTGCGCAGGCGAGTGTGTGTGCGCGCGCAGGCCCGCGCGTGAGATGCGCGTCGGGCGGGGCCGATGAAGGGTGACCCGCGCTGAACGCGTTTTTAAACGGGTGTGTTTTCTGCGTCGCTCCAGCAGTGGATCCAGCCCCGGTCCCCCGGGATCGCCCCAACGCCAGCGCCACCCTCCTGAGGGAGCCCCTCCACTCGGCCATCCCCCTGCTGCCCCCCTACCAGACCACCCCCCAGCGGCCTGAGCGCCGGCCCCCCTCCGGCAGCCAGTCCCCCGCCAGCGTGTCCAGCCACAGGGGGGAGGAAGAGGAGCAGAGGCCCCCGGGTATCAGAGTGGTGAGTTCTGTACAGGTGCAGTTATCAGAGCTGTGAGTTCTGTACAGGTGCAGTTATCAGAGCAGTGAGTTCTGTAGGTACAGGTGCAGTCATCAGAGCTGTGAGTTCTGTAGGTACAGGTGCAGTTATCAGAGCTGTGAGTTCTGTAGGTACAGGTGCAGTTATCAGAGCTGTGAGTTCTGTAGGTTCAGGTGCAGTTATCAGAGCTGTGAGTTCTGTAGGTTCAGGTGCAGTCATCAGAGCTGTGAGTTCTGTAGGTTCAGGTGCAGTCATCAGAGCTGTGAGTTCTGTAGGTACAGGTGCAGTTATCAGAGCGGTGAGTTCTGTACAGGTGCAGTTATCAGAGCTGTGAGTTCTGTACAGGTGCAGTTATCAGAGCGGTGAGTTCTGTACAGGTGCAGTCATCAGAGCGGTGAGTTCTGTACAGGTGCAGTTATCAGAGCTGTGAGTTCTGTAGGTACAGGTGCAGTTATCAGAGCTGTGAGTTCTGTAGGTACAGGTGCAGTTATCAGAGCGGTGAGTTCTGTACAGGTGCAGTTATCAGAGCGGTGAGTTCTGTACAGGTGCAGTCATCAGAGCTGTGAGTTCTGTACAGGTGCAGTTATCAGAGTGGTGAGTTCTGTACAGGTGCAGTTATCAGAGCTGTGAGTTCTGTACAGGTGCAGTCGTCAGAGCTGTGAGTTCTGTAGGTTCAGGTGCAGTTAGTTATCAGAGCGGTGAGTTCTGTAGGTTCAGGTGCAGTTAGTTATCAGAGCGGTGAGTTCTGTAGGTACAGGTGCAGTTATCAGAGCGGTGAGTTCTGTACAGGTGCAGTTATCAGAGCGGTGAGTTCTGTATGTACAGGTGCAGTTAGTTATCAGAGTGGTGAGTTCTGTAGGTACAGGTGCAGTTAGTTATCAGAGCGGTGAGTTCTGTACAGGTGCAGTTATCAGAGTGGTGAGTTCTGTAGGTACAGGTGCAGTTAGTTATCAGAGCGTTGAGTTCTGTACAGGTGCAGTCATCAGAGCTGTGAGTTTTGTACAGGTGCAGTCATCAGAGCTGTGAGTTCTGTACAGGTGCAGTCATCAGAGCTGTGAGTTCTGTATGTACAGGAGCACTCCCATAAGTATCACTTTAGGGCAGTGTGACTCACTCACAAGATGTTGAGACTGCGGTGAGACTAAGCTTATTTAAATATATAAATATTTATATATTGCTGACAATAAAAGGTTCACAATGAAGGTTCAGGGGTTTCTAAACTCTCTGTTGTGTTGAGCTTTTTAATAGTTCTGTAATGGAAGATATGGTAAGTGCCGCACGCAGATGACCGCTGTGCTTCGTTGGGTAAGACCCGGCACCGGCGGAGCGTGCGGTCTGGGGTGTCGCGGTCGCGGTTCCTGTTTCCGTCTGGGACTCCCCTGCGGCGGCGTACGCACGCGCTCCTGTGACCCGCCGACGGTCCCTGACGGGTTCAGACACATCCCAAAGGAAGGTGGCGGCACCCTGACAAACCTTAGCCTGCGGGGGGGGTGAGGGGTAGAGGAGGGAGGAGGAGGGAGGGACACACACGGAGCTCTTTTTGTGCGAAGCGTCGAGTCCTTCCTCTTGCGCTGACGTCTGCATTCCTCCGGCGCGCCCCAGCGGGGTATGCAGGTGGATGCGCGCGCGTCTCACGGGCTTGTGGGCGCGGTCACAGTGAGCGGGGGGGGGGCGATCGGTGGGCGGTTGTGAGGAAGTCCGAGAAGAGCAAGAGCAAACAGACAAAAAAGCACGGCCGAATTTTACGCGTCGAGTGTGCTGCATGAGACATGTGCCCCTCTCTGGTTTATTGGGTTTAGTCATTTTTTCCACAACTTGTATGGCTGTGATATGTCAGCTCACTGAGCACAATGTTTGCTTCTAAATGCCCACATTAGGTAAACTACGATAACTGTCTAGGAGTGATTCAAAGGGAAAAAGGATGCTATTATGCTGCAGTTCCTACCACCTAATCATCAGTCATAGGTATAGTCATATTTTAAACAAGCAGAAGCCCTGCTCCTCAGCGCCCCCCCCCCCCCCCCTTCCCCAATCTAACACTGTGAGCTGGGGAACTACAATCTTGCTGATCTCATTAAGTCAACAGCATTTTCCTTTTTCTTTCAGTTTGACTGAAAGTGCGGAGAAGATAGCAGAAGCTACACTCGCACTGCATTCTCAAACCTTTCTGATTCAGGCCTGTTTACCACGGAAGCTATTTTACAGAGATCGTTTCCTTTTACTTCATTCTCTGGAATCGCAATCGGTGGGGGGAAAAAAAGCCACACCGGTGATTCCTGCAGTTGGCGTACGAATGAGCTCACAGGCGGTTACATAAGCTGAAATGGGTCGGAGTGAAGCGGCATTCCTGTGCGAAGCTCTCGGGTTTTGGGGTGTGGCGTTTCCAGGGCCGATCTCTTTATTGTCGCGGGGCGGCGTTGGCACCTAGCGCGCCGTCTCTCCGCATCACAATGCCGCGGCCGTCCTGCGAGCCGCGCGCTGCGATGCGCTCGCCTTTCACAGGGAGATTGAGCGTTAACACCCCCCCCCCGCCCTGGGCGCCCTTTGTTTGTGTCACTCTGATAATCTGCTAATGGGCCCTCTCCTCTCCTCTCCTCTCCTCTGCCCACAGAACGGCCAGTCCCCCAGGCCGCCGTCTGACGCCGCCCCAGCCAATGGCCTGCAGTCTCCCTGTCGCTTCCTGGGTGAGCGTCTGGCACCGACTCACCCGGAGTCCGCAGCCAAGCCTCGAAGTGCTGCGGACACAGGAGCTTATTTTAATACCATGTCACCTTAAAAATGTTTACACTGTATCAGGCTTAACAAGTGGCTGGTGAAATGCCTTGTGTGCTTTCATTATGCGCTGTGTACAATACAGTCAAATAGTCAAATGTCCCTTTGGCAACTTTCATATCACTGTGTGAAGGGAACTGTCTGCTGCAGTTTCTGATGCAGTCTCTCGGCTGACTTGGCCAGTTTCCTTATTGAGCTGGGTGTGGTTGGCTTGCAGATGAGGGTGAAAGGTCCGTGACCAATCAGAGGGCGGTCAGTTCTGAGGTGGACAGGAAACAGATGGAGGTAAGGTTTAAAGTGCATAGAGTTGGATGTGTGTCACATGACCTGCCCTGTCCATTCATCACCTCGGGGACCTTGAGCTTTGAGTCGGGCTGAAATATTAGGTTTATGGAAAGATCCAAAAACCACGCAGAGCCCACGTGGTCTTCCAGCCTCAGTGACGTGTGGTGCTTCTCATCTGTGCAGCGGGCAGTATATAACACTCACTGGTAACACAGGATGCCCTGCAATACACTGGCGGCCTGTCCAGGGTGTATTCCTGCCTCTCGCCCAATGCACGCTGGGATAGGCTCCAGCACCCCCCACGAACCCTGCTCAGGATAAGCGGGTATAGATAATGGATGGACCCTGCTCAGGATAAGTGGGTATAGATAATGGATGGACCCTGCTCAGGAATAAGCGGGTGTAGATAATGGATGGACCCTGCTCAGGATAAGTGGGTATAGATAATGGACGGACCCTGCTCAGGATAAGCGGGTATAGATAATGGATGGACCCTGCTCAGGATAAGTGGGTATAGATAATGGATGGACCCTGCTCAGGATAAGTGGGTATAGATAATGGATGGACCCTGCTCAGGATAAGCGGGTATAGATAATGGATGGATGGATGTTAATGCAGGAGGAGGGTGCATATCTACACACTGTTACGTCACTGGGGATGCAGGTTCTATACATGCGGTCTATAGGATGTTTCCATGGGCAGTCCTAGTTATATGGCTTGTACAGTGGTCCTATGACAGTAGCCCCTCCTGTGTTTAGAACTACTAGCCTTCTGCTGATAACCCACTGTTCCACACTCAGTTCTGTGCCCCCCCCCACAGCCCTCCGGTGGCGGGCCCAGGAGGGTGCTGTTTCGCACGGAGCCGGACGTCCTCTTCCTCACCCTGAGAAACCGCAGCGGAGAGGAGAGCCAGGACGGCACGGCGAGCCCCCAGGCCCAGAAACAGGACCACAGAGGGCACAGAGACCGGGGCGGACCCAGGTGAGGGCTCCACCCCTCTGCCACAACGCCTGTTCCGCACACCCAGCGCGAATCCTAACCAGCAGGGCACACTCACTGCCAGTACTGATGCCGGCTCTTTTCCTTCCCCTCAGGGGGGGCGGGGCGCTGGAGGAGGGGCGGGCCAGCGAGCCCCTGTCCTGGCACAGGCAGAGGAACCGGCAGACCGAGCAGGAGCTGCACCAAATGTCCGAGAAGCTGACCCGCCGCCTGGAGGAGCTGGACGCCGTAAGTGCCCCCCGTTTGGGTTTGGGGCGGACCCTGGTCCTCACACGCTGTGCTGGTCAGACTGCGTCCCTGTGGGGTTTGGGGCGAATACTGGTCCTCACACGGTGTGCTGGTCAGACTGCGCCCCTGTGGGGTTTGGGGCGGATACTGGTCCTCACACAGTGTGCTGGTCAGACTGCGCCCCTGTGGGGTTTGGGGCCGACCCTGGTCCTCACATGCTGTGCTGGTCAGACTGCACCCCTGTGGGGTTTGGGACGGACCCTGGTCCTCACACGGTGTGCTGGTCAGACTGCGCCCCCGTGGGGTTTGGGGCAGACCCTGGTCCTCACACAGTGTGCTGGTCAGACTGCGCCCCTGTGGGGTTTGGGGCGGATACTGGTCCTCACACAGTGTGCTGGTCAGACTGCGCCCCTGTGGGGTTTGGGGCGGACCCTGGTCCTCACACGCTGTGCTGGTCAGACTGCGCCCCTGTGGGGTTTGGGGCAGACCCTGGTCCTCACACGGTGTGCTGGTCAGACTGCGCCCCTGTGGGATTTGGGATGGACCATGGTCCTCACACGCTGTGCTGGTCAGACTGCGCCCCTGTTGGGTTTGGGGCAGACCCTGGTCCTCACACGGTGTGCTGGTCAGACTGCGCACATTCCTCAGCCCTGCCTGTGCTCCAGGCCTGCGCTTTGAGCCTGTGACACTTGCACAGGAATTTCTTGCAGAATTTATGAACGTTGGCCTGAGTTAGTATGATTTCTCTCATAAAGAACTGCCCATAAATAAGAAATACAGCAGGGGAAGCAAACTGTCAGTGCTCTGACCTGCAGCTGCTGCTCTCTCTGTACCAGTCTGTATGGAGTGTACAGACCTCAGGCTGTAGGGCTGAAAACGCAGGCGTGTCATCAGTGTCTGCGCAGACTGTGGGCGTGTCAGTGTCTGCGCAGACTGTGGGCGTGTCAGTGTCTGCGCAGACTGTGGGCATGTCAGTGTCTGCGCAGACTGCAGGCGTGTCATCAGTGTCTGCGCAGACTGTGGGCGTGTCAGTGTCTGCGCAGACTGTGGGCATGTCAGTGTCTGCGCAGACTGCAGGCGTGTCATCAGTGTCTGCGCAGACTGTGGGCGTGTCAGTGTCTACGCAGACTGCGGTTGTGTCAGTGTCTGCGCAGACTGCAGGCGTGTCATCAGTGTCTGCGCAGACTGTGGGCGTGTCAGTGTCTACGCAGACTGCGGTTGTGTCAGTGTCTGCGCAGACTGCGGGCGTGTCATAGGTGTCTGCGCAGACTGCGGGCGTGTCATCAGTGTCTGCGCAGAATGCAGGCGTGTCATCAGTGTCTGCGCAGACTGCAGGCGTGTCATCAGTGTCTGCGCATGTCTACGCAGATGCTGAAACGGGCCCTGGGGGAAGGCGGGGAGACTGCGGACACCAAGGAGGAGGACAAGCATTCTCACCACAGCGACAGTGTCATGGAGTGCCGCAGGACCAGGAGACAGACGGGTAGGGCCACGCCTACTTTCACTCAGCTTTGCCGCTCTGTCCTGAACGCCAGCTTCAGAAGGAGGGGCCATTTCATGCGTTATGAATATGGGGTTATTGTAGTAGTAGAAGTTTTAAAGTAAGTTTTCTGTGTGACGGCAGAGAGCTTGCTCAAATATAAGGACAGAGGCTTTAATTCCACATGGCTGTGCAGTAGAGCGTGTGGTCTGTTATTGATCCAGTGCATTTGTGTGTGTGTATCTGTGTAAGTCAGCAGTGCGTGTGTGTGTGTGTGTGTATCTGTGTAAGTCAGAAGTGCATTTGTGTGTGTGTATCTGTGTAAGTCAGCAGTGCGTGTGTGTGTGTGTGTGTATCTGTGTAAGTCAGCAGTGCATTTGTGTGTGTGTGTGTGTGTATCTGTGTAAGTCAGAAGTGCATTTGTGTGTGTGTGTCTGTGTAAGTCAGCAGTGCATTTGTGTGTGTGTGTGTGTGTATCTGTGTAAGTCAGCAGTGCATTTGTGTGTGTGTGTGTGTGTATCTGTGTAAGTCAGAAGTGCATTTGTGTGTGTGTGTGTCTGTGTAAGTCAGCAGTGCATTTGTGTGTGTGTATCTGTGTAAGTCAGAAGTGCATTTGTGTGTGTGTGTATCTGTGTAAGTCAGCAGTGCATTTGTGTGTGTGTGTGTGTGTGTGTGTATCTGTATAAGTCAGCAGTGTCGTGACCAGGTGGTGTCTCCTGATTGCGCAGGTACGCCACACACGTCCAGGTCTCCTCGCACGCGCTCCCTGTCGCCCTCGCCCCCCCCGGCGCGGCGCTCGCTGCAGGCCCAGCTGGACGAGGCCCTGAGCCGCAACGTGCAGCCGCACATGTCCCGCGTGCACAGGGAGGAGCAGCGGGAGCTGCAGAGCCAGCGGCGGCTGGGCCAGGTGAGACCAGCTTTAACCGGCTCTAACCGGCTCTATCCAGCTTTAACCGGCTCTAACCAGCTCTAACCGGCTCTATCCAGCTTTAACCGGCTCTAACCAGCTCTAACCAGCTCTAACCGGCTCTATCCAGCTTTAACCGGCTCTAACCAGCTCTAACCGGCTCTATCCAGCTTTAACCGGCTCTAACCAGCTCTAACCGGCTCTATCCAGCTTTAACCGGCTCTAACCAGCTCTAACCGGCTCTATCCAGCTTTAACCGGCTCTAACCAGCTCTAACCAGCTCTAACCGGCTTTAACCAGCTTTAACCGGCTCTAACCAGCTCTAACCAGCTCTAACCGGCTCTAACCAGCTTTAACCTGCTTTAACCGGCTTTAACCAGCTTTAACCAGCTTTAACCAGCTTTAACCAGCTTTAACCAGCTTTAACCTGCCCTGGTTTGTCCCAGTGACAGATCAGACACCCATAGACTAGCACAGGGGTAAGCAGCCCTGGTTCAGGTGTGCCAGCGATGTTTCTGGCTTTATGTTTTGTCTGAACTTGGTCGTATAAGATGTAATTAATCCATAATAAATAATAATAATAATAATAATAGATAAATAAATTATCGGTCTGGGTGGAGTGAAAACCAGGAACATCTGTGGTACTCCAGGAACAGGGTTGCCTAACCCTGGACTAACCGATGTTGTTGGTGACAATGGTGAGAGATGCACCTCTCTGACTGGTACGAGCTCTCGTAAATGCCCGTGCATGTAAAATAGCCCGTGCATGTAAAATAGCCCCTGCATGTAAAATAGCCTGTGCATGTAAAATAGCCCGTGGTTTGTTGGAGTGCACTTGGCTCAGACTATACCTAGACTAACCACCACCACGCTGTATAATAAATAAAAAAAAAACCCTTTTTCCTGTCACTTGTTACATGTTGCCCCATCCCTGCACTTGGTAATTTGTATTTGTCCTAATACTGTAGCTTATTCTTCTGCCTAGTTGGCTTTGCAGATGTTAGACCAGAATAGTGTTCATTGTTCTCGGCTAGAAATAGCTGTACAAAATAAGTAATTGTACCTTACTGAACCCGTGTTCAGCAGTTGTCTACGATCATGAAATGCACTTTTTTGTACGTCGCTTTGGATAAAAGCGTCTGCCAAATGAATGTAATGTAATGTAATGCTCAGCTGCTGAGCTCTTTGTTTGGATGGCACAGTGGCGCTTGGGAAGGAAAAATATGTTGAAACAATTCATGCAATTGTCCTGATAAACCCCTGATTTTTCCAGCAAAACTGGAAACTGGTAGACACGGACTTGAGCTCTCAGCTGTAGTTTCTGAATGGTCTCTGTGCTCTGTGGTTGCTCCAGTTCCGCGGTGTACTCTGAAAAAAACAGGACAGGACAGACTTCCCTCTGTCTTGCAGAGAAAATGACCACTTCCTCTTTCCTGCAGAACCCAGGAACTCAGAGAATGAAAAATGGCTGATGTCATGTTCGATTGCAGCACACAGGCCTCGTTTTGGCTCGTGTGTCAGGGTGGCTGCTGAGCCGGGCTCAGGGAGGCCGGTGGGGGCTTCCTCATGGCCTGTCACATGATATAAACAATCAAGGACTGCTGGCTCTCCAAGGGCAACAGGCACTTAAATGCCATGAAAGTGAATGAGAAATCAATGGCTGCCACTGAGAAATCATAAAACGCGCCTGCCAATGTCTGGGGGGGGGGTCAGTGTTACTTTATTGTTTGGTCTGATGAGGACTAAATCTTAGGCATCACCTGTTGCCTGCCATCGCATCCCAGCATTTTTGCCTTTGTCTGTTTAGTTTAGCTCTCCTGTTCACAAAGCCAGTGTTATCTCATGCCGTGTGCTCATACCAACGCATTTTATGTTGCATGGCAAAATGTGTTGCTGTGTGTGCACGGTGTTGGTAACATGGTAAAATGTCATTTTGTTCAGCGTTGTAATAAAATGCAGTGGAGTCAGCGCTGTCATTGGCTATAGAGTCAGCGCTGTCATTGGCTGTGGATTCGGCGCTGTCATTGGCTGTAGAGTCAGCGTTGTCATGCTTCCGTGGCCGACGCACAGCAGTGGGAGGAGTCAGGCGGTTGAGTGGCGGGTGGCTGAAGTGTGCGCTGTTCTCCAGGTGGTGAGCAGGGCCTATGAGGACGAGCTGAAGAGGCTGGAGGACCGGGAGCGTGCGGACATGGCCAGGGAGAGAGGGAGGGTCCAGGGCACGGTAAGAGCCTCCGCTCCCCCCCCCCCCAGCGATCCTCCAGTCAGCTGCGAAGTCAACAAGCCGGACGCTCTTAACCCGGGTCTCTTCTGCCCGTCCCAGGAGAGGGAGTACAGAGAGGCCGTCCAGAACGGTGTTCCCCGTGTACCAGATCCGTCCCAAGTCTTCAGCCCCAAAGCGCTGAACCAGCACCGCCCCCCCAGGGCGAGGCAGCTCACGCCAGGCAGAGGGAGGCAGCATCCACGGAAACCTGCACTGAGTAAGCTCCTCCCAGTCCTCCAATCAGAGCCGGGTGCCTGGTGGCTTATTTGCATAGCGAGCTCCTCCTCTGTACTGAGAAGCTCTGTGTGTGTGTGTGTCTGTGTGTGTGTTCCAGTGAAGGTGAAGGAAAACGATCTGCTCCCCCTGCTGCTGGAGGAGTTCCCCCACCTGCAGCTCTCCCCCCACACGCTCACGCGCATGTGGAAGAAACAGCTCAAGCAGGTGGACCACCTGGCGGCCGTCGGCAACCACCACGCCCGCAACAAACTAACCAGCCAGGTGGGGGTGCTGTGACAAAGTCTTTCTTCTGTTTACATTACACAAGATTTTATTTGGCAGTCTGATCCATATGTCCATCTCTTTTTGCTTTCCTTTGCTGTTTTTCAGTTCTCGCATGCTCATTTTCTGTTCTCTTGTCATTCATTCTGTGCTACCACTCTGGCATTTCATTTGGAGGCTGGTCAAATATTGTTAGTATGCAGTTTTTGTGACCCTTTTGCCTTCTGTCAGTAACACCTCTACAGTGTACTGTAGCATGTAGATGTATCTCTTCCCTGCGTAGTGAATGTGATGTCATCCTTTAGGTGTCCAGCAGTGTTGTGTGTGGAGTGGATTCTGTAGCCTTGTGGAGAGACAGGAGTGAAGTTCCTTTGTACCTTTGTTGCAGGTGGAGGAGGCCCAGAGGAGGCATGACCTCCTGGTGGAGATCATCCGCAAAGAGCAGGAGCACAACCACCGGCTGGTGAGTTTCGGGCCTGCTCCGCGGCCTGTTCGGTTTCCCATCATGCACTGCTTCGCGTTGTCCAGACGGTCGGTCACCTCTTGAAGCCCGTCTCCTCTTCCTCCTCCTCCTCCCCAGAGGGACTTCAAAGACCGGATCCAGCAGCAGAAGTCGGCCCAGAACAAGCTGAAGGAGCAGAGGAGGCAGATCGCCCGGGCCAAGAAGTACCACAGCGACTACCACGTGCAGATGCGCGCTCGCATGATGAGAGCCCGCACTCGCGAGGAGAGGGTGAGGGCTCCGCGGCGCCCCCTGTGGGCCGCTCGCCGAATGTGCAGCCCGCTCAGCAGATTCACCTCTTCAGAGCAGCTCACACGCCAACTCACGTTATCTGTACATACAAACGCAGCTGCATATTTACTTGAAAGAGTTAAGAGGTTAAGTGTCCTTTTGCTCAGGCCTACAAACTTGGGGAGCCGCCCCAAGCTCCCTAACCCATCGTGCTAGACTGAGCCCGGCAGCGGTGTCCGTACTATAGAACACAAACTAGCTTCAGCACTGGGGAGCGGATGTGGCTGTGAAACGGACTCTGCGCGGTGCACTTTGCTAGCCGAGCGTGGTTTCTGGCTCGGAGGGCCCTTGAACGCTGTGAGTGGAGTGGAGTGGAGTGTAATGGCCTGGGGGCTCGTGTGTCTGTGCAGATGTTCAAGCAGATCTTCGAGGAGGGCCTGGAGCTGCAGAAGTCTCGGCTGAGAGAGGAACGGGCCTACGCCAAGGAGGTGCGGCAGGAGCACCAGCGCAAGCACCGGGACGAGCTGGAGTCCATGGAGAACTACTACAAGGACCAGGTAACCGACCACTGCCCGGTCCACACGCTCTTCCGGTGGACTTCTGAGAGTCTAGGCTTAGATCATACAGGGTCGCTTTAACAGCTCGCATTTAAAGTACAGCTCTGCTACTTAGTTCACATTTTTGTGCATGTGTGTGTGGCATTGCGAGATGGGCATTTTGTATTTTGTGGGCACTTGAGTGTTTGTTTTGGAACACTGAATTGTATAAGATGAGACGTGTGTGACGTTCGGATGCATTTGAACCGTGTCTGGGAAGGTCAGAATCACATCTGCCCTCCGTTGTCGTTCTTGTCGTCGCTTTCAGTTTTCATTGCTGGCCGAAACCCTCGCGCAAGAAAGAAGGGAAATCCAAATGCGGAAGAAGGCCCAAGAGAAGGCAAGTGTGGTTTTTGCGCAGGGACGTGGTGTGACTGTGAACAGGCAGTGACCTCGGCGGCTCTTAATAAAGGACACATCATATCTGCCCTTTAATAACGGCTGGCAGAGCCGCACTAGGCCCCGAGAAGCGGCGGTGTGATCCAATAATAACCGTCAGTGAATTTGTGGCCTCTGCTCGTCTTCGCCCCCACAGGCGCTTCAGAAGATGAAGAGGGAGCTCCGCAGCAAGATGGAGAGGGAGATCGGCGAGCTCCAGAAGATCATCATCCAGAACGACGACGACGACTACTTCTGGGACCTGGAGGCTGAGAGGCTGCGGGGGAAGGTCAAAATGGCCTCCTTCCAGTACAGCGCCGGCCACGTGCCCTGAACCTCGGGCCCGAAAACCCGCCGCCTTCCGGAACCTTCCGCTGCTAGAGTCCGCACGAGGGACTGCTTTCTAACAGCCTTTTTTTTTTTTTTTTCTCCTTCTTTCTCCAAAACACTTTGTCATTTCACTTGACTTCCCGTTTGTGCAATTTGGTAATGCAATTTTTGTTTTTATAAGAAGACGGAGACGGGGGACCACGAAACTTCTCTCTCGGTTTACCTGGACCATCAAGAAAGAGGATGTGACACTAATAATGAGGAAGTTTAAATGGAAGATTTGTTTGGTTTTTTTAAAAAATCTGACATTTTAACTACATGCTGGATTTTTATCTTCCTAACGTCTTAAACACTGTTAAATGATTGCTGAAAGCAAAACCAGGTCTTAAATTATTTATTAAATCTCCATTCAGGGTTTTGGTTAAACTGTCCAACTGTGTTGTGCATTTTGATCACTAGGGGGCGCTAATAAACTAAAATCTGTAAAGGATCCTGCATTACCACTTAAAGCAAAAGTGTTGATTTACGCCTGTAATTTATATCGTACAGAAAAAAAACCGCAGTTTAAGAGCATGATGCTGCAATGTACTGTGCTGTCACACCATGGCATGAATCCGATCTCAAAACCGTTTCACAACTTTATGAAATCCGTCCAACGACTTCTCCCAAAAGGATTCCCTCCCCCTTCTGTGCATCTGTGGAAATAAGACCTGAACACAAGGTTATATTAAACATTATGCTGTGAGGTGCAAACAGCATAGAGTTTATTGCTCATCTTCTGCATGGGTACAAGATCTTTTTCCAAATGTTTATCATACATTTGTGTTTAAGTTCACAGAACAGCTGGTGTGAATGCTAAACACGCTGTAATAAATACAAGCAAATGGAAGTGGGGGGGGGGGGTGTAAATTCAGGACAACAGAAAATTTAATCAGAACCAATTGCACACACACACACACATACACACAACATACAAAACAAATGATAGTGTATTAAGTACAACAAATTGCACCAGTCAGCGGTAAGATACAGTTCTGCTAGCGAAGCATGCTACACGAAGCAACAGGCCGTGTTTTTCCAAACTGACGCGACGCAGGGGCGGCTCTCCTCGCTCTCAAAGGCGTGTTGACGAGAACGGAGCGTGAGTGATGTGCAGTGATGTAGTGTGGGTTAAGGAGGCTGAGCAGAGGACTGTGCACTGGACATGGAGGGGGGGGTGAGGGGGTTGCTATATAGGAGTCAATCAGTCCATAAACTATTTGGTAAATAGATGGAAGTTGTCAGTTTTGCGAAACTTAAGTCTGTAGGTGTGCAAACTTTTTTTTTTCTCCTTTTTTTTTTTAAGTTAAGATAAATTAAAGGTTCTGTGATCCGCATATGAACAATATCCTATACTGTACAAAGCACCATCTCAGGATACTTCATTTTCTTTATCCAGAGGCTAAATATTTTAAATTTTGCATACACACTGACAAAGACAAAACAATGAATTCAAATTTTGTGTGTATGCAAACTTTAAGAACAGTCCATGGTCATAATAGATTGCTATAGACAGGCAGCATTAAACATTCAAAAAGAACTTATGAATCAACACATGGGTGGCAAGAAAAAAAAGGCTAAAAATAAATATTGTTTAGAAAGTCCATACTTGCAGAGCTGTGTGTAGGATGGGATGGGATGGGGTGGGGGTTGTGGATGCAAGGGGTTATGCCATTAAATCTTGACCTCAGTCCCCCAAACCAGAGGGCCACGGGTGTCCCCTCTGCTGTGCCTCTTATGGGAGAGGGTCACAGGTTAGACTTGGGAATGGCAGTTCCTCACTATTTTTCCCCAGACACGCTTCCTTGAGAGGGAAGTATGTTTTGTCTAGTCGCATGTCTGCTTTACAAAAAAAATTTAAAAAACGCAAAGGAGATACATCACCTGAGAATGTGACTGTGAGAGGTCTGTGATATATACTGGTATGTTGAAAGGACAGAAAAGACAAGCCATATACAAAATATATATATCTTTAAATATATATATATAATATATATATATACTCGAAAATTACAGGTATATATATTTCCAATGCAGTATGTTTTGCGTATATAATGTGTTACGGCATTATTTAGAAACTAATATGACGCAAGCACCTCCCCCGCCCCCGCCCCCGCCCCCCAACAAGTTTGTAAAGTGCTGGAGAGCTGCAAGGTAAAACTCCCGCCTTCTTAAGTGGATGTCAGTTTTCAAAACACAGAAATCTTCCCTGAATAGCATTTTCCTGTGGGCAGAAGGCGGCCTGAGGACAGAGCGCACGTTCCCCTGCCCAGCCGGCCGGATGCGTCTTCAGGTCAGACGGAGTGGTTCACGCAGTGCGTCCTCTGAGCCCGTTCGCTCTGCCGTCCCGTCCTCTTTTTGAGGCTCGGAAAGGAGGGGGGGTTGGGGGTGGTGGGGTGGGGGGGTCAGAAGTCTGCAAAAATGCAAATGAATACCACACCAATATGCAAATATACAGGATGACATCATTAAATTAACCCAGCGGTCGAGCAG
>NC_049202.1:70845663-70850663 GCF_013347855.1 Anguilla anguilla | reverse complement strand
GGGAGTACTGGAACAGCCCGTAGTAAGGGTTCAGCATCTCGTGGGACAGCAGATACAGCCACTCCCTGCACGGAGAGAGAGGGAACAGACAGACAGCACTGAGACACACCGTTCCCCCTCAGCAACATCTCAAACAGGGCCTCTCTCACTGCTGCTCTCTGGTCGCAAGAATCTGGCTCCTGGTTACACAGGCGCATTAACACATAGCTACCACCAGGGGGAAGACTTCCATCTTCAGATTCCTTCCTGCAGATCTTATCCAAGAGGAATCTAGTAGGGTTTTTAAAAATTTTGGATGAAGCATGCCGGCGCCGTACCTGGCCACCCCTCCGTAATCCAGCCCCTCCTCCCCCCTGAACTTCACCATCAGTCTCTTCCACAGGTCCTTCGGCCTCATCTTCATCACCTGGCGGTACGACTCCTGCGAGAGGGAACGCAGCGGAACGTCACAGAACGAAGCATCAGACAGAAAAAAAAAAAAACGCTCCAAACGAGAAACCGCTCTCCACCGCTGTCTTTGTTTCCCCAGGAGCTGAGAAGGCGCCTCAGGGCATTAAGACCAAACGCTGAGGATCGGGAGTTTCACATCTCCGAGGGCTTATCCCAGGCGGAAACACACAGAGCAAAAGCCCCCAAGGTTTTTGCAGGTCTGCCATCTTTCACGCAAAGTTTCCTCTAACTGGGAACATTTCCGCTCGAAAAAAAAAAAACATGGGGGCTCGTGTGAAAAAACCGCCGTTTCTGCAGGCGACGGCACGGCTGGGTCCCCTGGGGGGGGGGAAACGTGGCCGTTTGTGTGTCAGTTTACCGATCTGCCCCCCCCCCCTCCCCTCAGCCTGTGCCTGGGGGAGAGCAGCAGGAATGCGCCGGCAGCAGCACAGCCCGAGCCCAGTCCAGTGCGTTTCCCTTTAACTAACATGTGAAAAAATTACATAAGACCTCTTCTCTATTCAACTGACTTCCAGCTAAAAAAAAACTCTGAGTCTTTGCCTCTGAAAACACCCGTGTTACGGCCAGAAGGGTCTGCAGCTACCAAAGCTGCGCTCACGAATGGCACTTAGAGAAAGTTTTCCCCAGATATCAGCAGTTAGGGCTCAGTCTGCTCACCGCGTTCCCACACTCGCCGGTGCACACAGCCTCCCCCTCTCTGTGCGTCAGGGCCATGAACGCACGCTCGCTCTCATTAGTGGAATTAAATCATTCCTGCGTTTTTTTGGGGTTTTTTTTTCCTGTTTCCACCGCGTTTCCGCAGAACGGCTCGGGCTGGGACGTGTTTGGACCAGGGCTTCCCGAGCCCCCCCGGACTCCCAGCGCTCGCCATGGTCGAAACATTTTTTACTTTCCTGCGCAAGAACTACTCACAAAAGGGCCAGATTGGGCCACTCCCCCCCCCCCCCACCCCTCCACCCCCCCCCACCCCGGCGGGGCGATGAAGTAATATTTTTTATAGCTCAGCTTGTCCTGTGTGAAGTTATGAAGTTATGTCTGGCCTGGGCTCCCCGCCCCCCCCTCCCCCTCTCCCCCCTTCGCTGCTGAAATCATTCAGAAAGAATGTCCTCCTTCCTCAGGAGCAGAGCAGAGAGAGAGAGAGAGGGAGAGAGAGAGAGAGAGAGAGAGAGGGGGGGGGGCCTGGAGAAGAGGAGGTCTGGAGCTCAGGCCTAAATCAGCTCCCGCTCCCTCTCAGGTACCGCCGCTGCCCCGGGGCAGAGCCGCGGTCGCCATGACGACGGCGTGTCTGCCAGTCACTGCCGACGAGGCCCGCTGGGTGGCGCTCACACCCGATCACGTGACCCTGCAGCGGCGCTGCTGCCGCGCTGAGGCCTACAACCTTCACTTCAGGCAGGGGTGCACAACGAGGGCCAATCGGTTTCAGGATTCTGTGACAACATTCGCCAACATTTATTGAACTGGCCCAATCATATCTTGATCTGACGTGTATAAAGCACCAGCTACAGCCGCAGTCTGCCAGCTTATCCGAGATTTCACTGTGCTCGAGCACAGGAGTGAAGCAGCGTAGTTTATAGAGCTGTGAGAAATGGTAATCGGTTGGAACAAAAACCAGCGCGCGGATCAAATGGTAAATGGACTGCATTTATATAGCGCTTTTATCCAAAGCGCTTTACAATTGATGCCTCTCATTCGCCAGAGCAGTTAGGGGTTAGGGGTTAGGTGTCTTGCTCAAGGACACTTCGACATGCCCAGGGCGGGGTTTGAACCAGCAACCCTCCGACTGCCAGACAATCGGTCTTACCTCCTGAGCTATGTCGCCCCTGGGGGATCAGCCCTCCAGGACCGGAGTTGTGCACCCCTGACTTAAAGGCTGGAAAAAAAGGTCTGTCGGCAGGCAATACTGATCTAGTATGTGCTACGTGCCTCAAAAGCACACTATTATACATTCAAACACAGACCACACACACACACACAAAAGGAAAATGTTTCTCTCGCGTATACAGTAAGATGCTCATCTATAATCTCACAAGGCAAATGGGTACACGGCGTCATGCAGGTGGGCTGACCAGATGCGGATCCGTTAATATAATATTTACACCCCCTAATCAATAAGACGATCCCCGTGGTGACCATCAGTACCATTAATAACTGTCCAAGCCTTTTAAAAGGCAGCAGTGCAACCGCTACACTGCAGGAAGTAGAAGATGAAGAGGCTAAAACATGACAGTATTACTGTAGACGCATAAACCGGATTTACTGCAGCCTCTGCTCTTAACTCCACCAAATATGCATTAAACTGAACAAGTAATGTGCACACAAACTTGAGCTGTGCTTCAGGAAGGGAACTTTCTTTGTAGCGGATTTTATTTGCCAAGCTTGGGCGAGAAGGCATAATATTTTTTTTAAGACCGAGCTGTATAATAATCTGTAATTTTGTAATGAAATGAAATATTTGACCACTGCAACTGTATTTTTGGTGTCCTATAAACCCGTGAGGGTTGGGCACTTTGTGTGCATGACACGAAAACAAAAGGAAATCAATCAATCATGTACATTCTCATAACCTCTCCTACAAATTACACAAACTAACATGTCTGAGCAATTAAGGCCCGGGCACTGCCCAGGATAAATGGTGTGTGAGGAACTACAAAAACCTTGTAGAGTCCGGTGGTAACACACAGTTTTACCACCACACACAATCATATTAGCATTCCATCAGTGCTAACACAGTTTTGAAGTGCACTATCATATTAGTGTTCCATCAGTGCTAACACAGGTTTGAAGTGCACTATCATATTAGCATTCCATCAGAGATAACACAGTTTTGAAGTGTGCTATCATATTAGTATTCCATCAGTGATAACACAGTTTTGAAGTGCACTATCATATTAGCGTTCCATCAGTGCTAACACACGTGTGTGTGTGTGTGTGTGTGCGTGCGTGCGTGTGTGCGTGCGTGAGTGTGTGCGTGTGCGTGTACAGGTGCACACACTCCGGCGCGTTCCCCCGCGTTTCGGACGCTTTTTTTTTTTGTTTCCCCGGCGGCGCCGCTCACCTCGAAGATCTCCTCGCGGCACACCTCGATGCGGCAGTGCCCGGCCTGGGGCTGCTGCTGGGACAGCTCCTGCCGCAGGATCTTCAGCTTCTGCACCAGGTCCCGCTTGTACTTGGGCACGGTCAGGCACTCGGCCTCCTCGGGCAGCTGGCTGGGCGACAGCACCTGCTGCGGCGGCGGCTGCTCCTTCAGCTGGTTCTGCCGGCTGGAGAACGGAGAGAGACCAGGGGGCTTCAGCTCCTCAGCGCTAACAACCGCTAACCAGAGACCATGCTGCTACCTTCTTTTACAAATGGACACCCAGGGGCTTCAGCTCCTCAGCGCTAACAACCGCTAACCAGAGACCATGCTGCTACCTTCTTTTACAAATGGACACCCAGGGGCTTCAGCTCCTCACCGCTAACCACCGCTAACCAGAGACCATGCTGCTACCATCCATCCATCCATTATCTCTACCCGCTTATCCCACGCAGGGTCGCGGGGGGTGCTGGAGCCTATCCCAGCATGCATTGGGCGAGAGGCAGGAATACACCCTGGACAGGCTGCCAATGTATCGCAGGGCACACACACCATTCACTCACACACTCGTACCTATGGGCAATTTAGAGTCTCCAGTTAGCCTACCTGCATGTCTTTGGACTGTGGGAGGAAACCGGAGTACCCGGAGGAAACCCACACAGACACGGGGAGAACACCACGCCGCTACCTCCTTTCACAAACGGAAGCTAACGCTACAGTGAAGCTCAAACAGCAGGAGTGCAGAGCAATGGAGGTGTTCTCCAGAGATCAGGGTGGCATTTTTTAGAAGGAGAGTGGCGCGGGGGCTGGTGGCGGCATTGCGCCAGCGTGCCCACCCTAACGAGAGCGCCCGCTCGGACAGTGCCCACGCCAGCTAGCCCGCGGCCCTCGATGCCCTGGGCAGACTTCTCAAACTAAAACGCCCGTCCTCGGGCACCTTCGTGTGCCCGTCAGAGCCACCGGGCGTGCCCACGCCGGCCTGCGCCATGCCAACGTGCGCCACGCCAACCTGCCCGGGCTCAGCCTGGGTGGTCCCCCGAAAAGCCCGGTCGCGCAGAAAGAGAGTTTCCATTAGAGAGAGAGAGAGAGAGAGAGAGAGAGACGGTGCGGTAAACAGGCCCAGTGGGTGCAGGAACACCGAGCCCCCCACCTGAACAAAGGTGACTCCAGGACCGCCCCCCCCTCCCCCCCTTCTCGTCTGGGACCCGTCTGCACGTTCCCCCCCCTCTCCACGTCCACGGGAACAGCCTGTTATATTTGGCTTTCCAAACAGACGGGGCTCCAGTGTTTTAACAGCAGCCCCGTGTAATTAAGTCAGCCGCGATTTATTCTACTGGCAGTCGCCGGGTCCCTTCCGTGTCAAAGTGAGGGTAGCGTCAAGTTCAAAACCACTTCGGGGGAAGAAAAAGAGGAAAAAAAAAAAGTATTCTTTAACAAAACCGAGGAGAGTTGCTCTTGGCTGAAAACCCAGAGCAGT
>NC_049202.1:70803898-70843898 GCF_013347855.1 Anguilla anguilla | reverse complement strand
ACAAACCTACAAAGTGACACCTATTTCTGGTGTAAGACCTTAATGGCGGTGCCACCCCCAGCACAGCATGCCCACAGGCCCTGGAGCATCTACAGTACGGCAGAAAAGAAATCTGAAGCAACATCACGGCCTGTATGTCAGTAACCCACGCGCTATCCTCAGGCCGAGCAGGGCGGCTGCACGCGTCACAGTGTCACTGCACAGAGGCAGTCTGGGCCTTCAGGAGCCGCCGAACACGCTTCCACACCCGAGCCGCTCGGTAACCGATCAACCAATCACACGGCCTTCCGCTCTTCCGCGCTTTGCTAGAAAGCCTGAGCTGGGGTGAGCGGCAGCGGGGCCTTCTGAAGAACCGCAGCTCCGCTCGTCTGGCCAAGCGAGATGAGGACGGCGATAACGGCGGGTCTCGCAGCGCAGTCGGAGAGAGAGAGAGAGAGAGAGAGAGAGAGAGGGAGAGGGAGAGGGAGAGGGAGACAGAGAGAGAGAGAGAGAGAGGGAGGGAGGGAGAGGAGGAGAGAGAGCGAGAGAGCGAGAGAGAGAGAGAGAGAGAGAGAGAGAGCGAGAGAGAGAGCGAAAGAGAGAGAGAGAGAGAGAGAGAGAGCGAGAGAGAGAGAGAGGGAGGGAGAGGGAGAGAGAGAGAGCGAGAGAGAGAGAGGGAGCGAGAGAGAGAGAGAGAGAGAGAGAGAGGGGGAGAGGAGACGCCGCTGTGTTCACACGTCTCTCTCGCTGTTTCTCAGAAACGCGGCGCTCGGCGGTGTTGGGTGAGAGGTACAGGCCGCCGTCGCCGCGGCGGAGACGCTGAACTCTGCAGGCGAGGGAACAGGAAGCGCCGCTTCGGGCGCCGCCGACCGCGACGGGGAGCCAGACGCACCGCCGTCTGAGCGGCAGTCTGGTGCAGTTCCGCCGCCCCCCCCCCCCCCCCCCCGGCCCCCCCGGCCCCCCCCAGCCTGGCGAGGCAGCGGCAGGGCTCTCCCGCGGGTCTCTGTGCGCCACATTTTAGTGGAACGCTGCAAGTTCTGCAAACGTGAGCGCTGGTACACAACGCATAAGATCTCACCCCAAACTCACCCCAAACTCTCTCTCTCACACACACACAAACACACACACACATACACACATGCACACACACACACACACACACACACACACACACACACACACACACATGCTCACGCACACACACTCTCTCTCTCTCTCTCACACACATACACACACACACTCTCTCTCTCTCTCTCTCTCACACACACACACACACACACACACTCTCTCTCTCTCTCTCTCTCTCTCTCACACACACACACCCTCACCCCAAACTCTCTCTCTCTCTCACACACACACACACTCTCGCTCTCTCCCTCTCTCTCTCAACACAATCAAAGCAACTTGCATTTATCCAACTGACCAATCAAATCGCCTACACACTTAAAAAACACACCCTGTCCCCCCCACACTTCTGAACTACTGAAAACGGCACCTTGAGTCCAACACCGCCCCTGAACCCTCACGGTCACAGATAATGTGAGAGGGGAGCAGGATCGCCCCCCTCTCTCCTCCTCACAGGACCTCACTGCGCCTCTCCGCAGAGCGGATTCATCGGGAGCGCGGCCTCATTCAGCCTCTACACCCCCCCCACCACCCCACCCCACCCCCCTCCCCACGCAACAAAGGGCCCTGCTGTCCACACAAGGCCGAGCCTGTCTTCTGCAGGCCAGGATGTGCAGTGTGGGGGGGGGTGTGGGGGGGGGTGGTGAGGAGAATAAATATTCAGTGGCCGCTCGCAGGGCAACGTTCAGTATTCATGTGGACACCGGGCTCCATGGTAACGGTTGGGGTCAGACCATTTGTACATCCCCCCGTTTCCTGGACTTGGTACGTGCCCGTGCCTGTGCACGTGTCGGCCTGTGTTATGGAGCTGGCCCTTCCTCATATCTACCAGCAGGGAGGGGGCCCGCAAAGAGCGCGATCGCAATTTGAGGCCCCGTCAACTCGTCAGACGGCGAGGCTGTTTGCTCTAAGCCGTGTGTGACACGGCAGTGACAGACTACACACTTCCGATGCCGTTAAAGCAAGACTGTATTGCACTTTTAAAAAAACACATTTCAAATTCAACTAACGTCTCACCGCGAACTAGTCTGTTTTTTGTTCTGTGTTTTTCCTTTTTTAAAATTTTTTTTTATTAACGTACGCCACTCGGGCAATTCAAACTGGACGTTCCGCAGACTCACACGTTTTTCATAATTTCAAATACCGTGCAGCGCGTTGCATTGCTGGAGCGTCAGGCACAGGCGTTAGAATTGGGAACACGCAGGCCCCTGCCCCCAATCCCCACGTTAATCTGCACACATGCGAAAGATGGGAACCGGACGGGGGTGGTAATATATCGAGAGGCAACCTGCCACGCAAGAAAAGGAAGACGCCTGGAACAATTTTTGAAGAAGCGGCACAAAATGTTATTTTTGGGCGCAGCCTTCTTCCCTATCGATAATTACGTGCATTTTTGGGAGCTGTACTCATTTCCAAATTTTGGCATGTCAAAATATCTGAACGTCAAAAACAATTTAAAATGCTGTGATGGTAAAATGCACTGAACATTTTTTAATTCAAGGTTAGATATTTTTTAAAAAATGTAATCCTAATTATGCTCAAAATCACACCAATGGACCACAGGTGTGAATTTTTACTGTTCATGCCAAGATCTTGGCACGTAGATCTTTCTTGATGCAATGCATTAATATTTAGTCATAACACACCAGGCCAACTGTGAAACATCACTCCCCTTTTTTCTAGCACATATTAGAAGTTGTATTGCATCTCTGCAGGGAAGCACAGCAGTGATGTTTTTTAATTTATTTTATTTTATTTTATTTTTTTAAATAACCCACCAGTGAAAAACGGAGACACAGAGAGGGGCTTCATACATCGACTCATGAGGAGGGTTTCGCTTGGTTTTGTTCAGAGACAGGAGGGCCTTCGATCATTGCAGAGGCTTCCACACACACACACACACACACACACACACACACACACGCACATGTCTGAAACGGCCAACCCATATGAGCCACTTTAAGGGCCAGAGGTGTCAATGTGAGCCAAAATTGTTTATTATTTTGTGTGATAATGTAGTTAATGTTCTCAAAAAAGCACTCATACTCATTCACATTCAACGAAGAGCGGAAATGAAATATGCAAAGGAACCAAAAGAGGCAAGGTTCCCTTTCTCCTGTTTTATAAAACAGCGAGCCTGTGACATTATCATTTCACAAATCTTGGCAAACAAGAGAATGTTCTCATAGTATCCCAATTTTCTTTTCACAGCATATTATAGCAGACGTCCACCGTAGATATAGGTAAAAGCAAACACTACATTTTCTGACTTGCTGCTAAGGTTAAGCTGCAGCTGGCAGGCTGCACAAGCACTGGTGAGTGAACAAGTCCAGTGAGTTTCACATCCTGGAACTGCAAAAATCAAACCATCACTACTGCCACTGCAAATAACCTGGTGCATCAAAATACATTTCTCCGAATTCATCTCAGAGTCACCTTGAAAACCTTGCTAAGAAATGGAATACGTCATCCTACCCTGTCTGCACTAAACAGACAAACAACAGATATGATTACTCCCGCTTTGTTTGCGAATAGCCACCACATCTCGCACCTCACTACCTATTTAAGGATTATAACAGCAATATAGTCTGTGAGGAACCATGGAAACAAAAGCAGTCTCAACAGTATGCTCTTCATGAAATAGTGAAACTTAGAATCAATAGCCTATATAAGGGGAAGGAAAACGACATAACCGAAGCCAAGCCGTGCATTAAATGAGCAACGAACTACAACGAACGATGCAAATAACTGCCAATTTTGAAAGTCGCTAGCCCGAAGCGCGCTTTCGTTTCCCCCCCCCCCCGGAGCAGAAGGGGCTAAAGCGCCGTACCGCGCGGCAGCCGCTGCACCTCAGACACCGCGCGCACGGACGGGCCAATCAGGCCTGGGAGATCACGCGGCCGTTAAGAGACGTCCGCGTTCGCCGCGCGCGGCCGATTGGCTGGAGAGCCTCCGGCGATCGCCCCGGCAACGGCCAGAGCGACCGACCGGGAGAGCCGGTGATGCCGCCGCCGCCGCCGCTAACGCTACAAAACACCTGGAATGTCACGGCGTTCCCGCCGCAGCCAAAATGGACTGCATTTATATAGCGCTTTTATCCAAAGCGCTTTACAATTGATGCCTCTCAATCACCAGAGCAGTTAGGGGTTAGGTGTCTTGCTCAAGGACACTTCGACATGCCCAGGGCGGGGTTTGAACCGGCAACCCTCTGACTGCCAGACAATCGCTCTTACCTCCTGAGCTATGTCGCCCCCAAAACTGGGCCAATGTGATACCTTGTCTGGAAAATAAATATCACACCGCGCTGTTGGGATGGGGATGGGGGGGTGGGGGTGGGGGACGGGGGCGGGGAGACAGGGGCGGACGGGCGGACAGGCCCAGCAAGCAGACAATAGCGGCAGTGTGCTGGGCCGAGCGGCAGACCTGAATGGGGGTGCGGTGGATTTAGGGGGTGAGGAAAAGGGGGGGGGGGGGGGGGGGTAGCCGAATTCCAGGAGGAGACGGGCGTTGACGGAAGGAGCCCCGTGCAGGAGGGAGGAATATTTCCCTCGCACGTTTTCCGCTCCCTTTCTGCTCTGCGCCGTTTTCTATCGCTTGTGTGCGACGAGCGCCCGGCTTCCTGGTCCCGGACACGGAAAAACACGATCCATCACGGGCTCTCAGACCCAGGCCAAAATTCTGCTCACGAAAAAAAAAAAACACCGAACCGTTCCACGCTTTCTGTCTGCGGGGCGGGCGAAGAACCGGGATTTTATTAACAATACTTCCTCCAACCGTACTACAGACGGCTCAAATAACCACGAAAAAGGAAAGGGGTAATTATCCGGGGATCGTGTTACCGGCCTGCAAGCTGAACTGAACGCTGTAAGACTGTACACTCAACCTCACGCTGAGGGGTTGTAGCCTGTGGCGTAAAGGTGGCGCGACAGGGAAATCTCAGGGGTCGACCGAAGGCAAAACTAGCCGCTAGAGAGCTAAGCTTGCAGCCAGCTTGCTCGGCCAAGTCCTAGCCAGTCCCATGCAAGTACGCCGTCCTAGGCACCTGCACCGTCGAACGCGTGAGCCAGAATAAACGCAGAACTGTATTACAACCTGTCTTTAAAAAAAAAAAAGAATTTCATCTGAAGTCTGGCTCGCTTTGCGTCTCCAGAATGTATAAATATGAGCCGAGCACAAAGGCGAGAGCGGACTCCAAAACACACACGTTATGTAATTACGACACCATTCCTTCCAGTCTTTTTCAGGACAAAATGCAGCGCAGCGTGCGACCGTAAATACCTCGGCCCGAACGAGTTTCCTTTTTAATCTGCGGTTTCATAACACTAATATCACAAAGATCCCTGCGCCTTGTCTAGACATATTTTAACATCTGGGACTGGGTTTCTGAAGAAACCCCCACACAGACACACACACACACAGACACACACACACAGACACACAGACACACAGAGACACACACAGACACACACACACACACACACAGACACACAGACAGTCTGTGCACAGCCTATATGAATCATCAAAACACAAGTGACTGTTTAAATGGCCGGTCCCAGGCCGAGGAGGCAGTTTGACGATCGGTTTCCACACAGTCAGCCGCACACTACCCAGCAAACAGGCAGTCAGAACAACAGCGGGGCCCAAACACGCAACAGGAGCGCAAAAAGAACAAAACCAGACGCTTGGAAATTAATCTTCTAATTCACAAGAAATATAAATCACTCCTACTTAGTTAAAAAAAAAAAACAAACAAAAAAAACATTTTAAGTTAAGCGTGCACACCAGAACCTCAGAGAGAAAAGGACAGCTTGTTTATAAAACCCCTCAGAGAAAAAGACAGTTCCTTTATATCTCATAACTCTCCAGAGCATATTCTGTTTTACCTACGCAGGCAAAAATACAACTCAACATTTTTTTTTCAGGTTCACTTTTTTTTGAAATTGTACTGAAATTTGTATTTAGTCCTAAAAGCCTTCGAGAGACTACCCCCCACCCCCCTCCCTCGCTCCCTCGCTCACTCGCACACATTCATGCACGTACTTCACTTCAGAGGGGGGCCAAGGCCCATTTCCGAAATGAGAATAGCACCTAGCAAACCTGGCAGAGACGGGGTCTACGTAAGCAACATGCTTTTATTTCTTAAGAGCGGGTGATAAGAGTGCACTGCGAGGGGGTGAAGGGGGCGGGGGGGGGGTTTGGAGGATAAGGAAAGAATGAAATGAAAGTGCATTTACTTACGAATTCCTTGCAAATTAAATCATAAACAATAGAAGAGAGCAAGGGAGAGAGGCAGCGAGACCCCCCCCCCCCCCCCCCCCCCCCCCCAGCCCCCGGCCTGCCCGCTCGAAGCACAGGCTCTCTGCGCTATGCACCAATCCCCTCTGGAGGAAGCCCGAGCACACGACCACCTTCAAGGGAAAGCGCTGTTTGAAGCTGACGTGTAAAACGCCGCTCCCGGTCGGCAGGGAAACGGAGGGACCTGCAGCGGCCGGGTCGCAGACGAGACGGACGGACCGCACGGCACAGCTAGCCCCGTCGCCCGTAGCCATAACGCTTGGCATGACCAAAACACCGCCGCGAAAACTGGGTGAGGGGTCTCCCCAGCTGAACTCGCACTGATCTGAATCTGCAACAAAGCCTGCACAGCACTGCAAGGAGTTTGATATCCCAAAGCTGTGCACAGCACTGCAAGGAGTTTGATATCCCAAAGCTGTGCACAGCACTGCAAGGAGTTTGATATCCCAAAGCTGTGCACAGCACTGCAAGGAGTTTGATATCCCAAAGCTGTGCACAGCACTGCAAGGAGTTTGATATCCCAAAGCTGTGCACAGCACCGCAAGGAGTTTGATATCCGGAAGCTGCCAGGGGCACTAGAGCCGCTCCCTTGCTGTGGTTGAGTAACTTCACGCAGGGGCAGGAAAAAGGACTGACTTTATTAACCCCGTCCAAGGGCACCCACCACCTGCCAGCAATAACAACAACACAGAAAAAATAAAAATAAAAATAAACAGCTGGGAAAGACCGCCATGTTAAAACAGACACCGAAAAGGGCGCGACATCCAAAAAAGAAAAATCAATTCACCAGAAAACGCGCCGTGAATCACAAAAAAAAAGAAAGAAAAAGAAAAAACCATGAATGGCGGATGGCGGGCCCCATTGATGATGTCAGCGAGCGGGCGAAGAGGCGGCAGAACATATGGCCGGGCCTTTTGTTAGCTTTCGCTGAAGGGGGCCCAGACACCCGTCACATGGCGAGGTCAGACTAAACAAGAGCGCTGCCGAGGAGGGCTGGATCAGCCCGGGAGCACCTGGATGGAACGCTGATCTCGCCACGTCACCAGCTGATCACACCAGAGAAGGGCTACAGGTAATACGGCCATCCACTGTACAAAAAAAACTACACCAACCAACTACACACAGAGACACACACAAACCGCCCTTCAAAATAAAAGTTTTTTTCCCCCCCCCAACATTTCATCATCTTGTTTCCATTCGCTTGACTCTCATTCCATCTCTCACACAGTTACACATTTTTTTCCGTAGCATGTTCTATGACTTCTTAAAGCTCGGCTCATTTCAAACCGTTTCTCCCCCAAACGCGTTGCGATTCAGCTTACAATTTTGGCTAATTTGTTTCTTCCATTATACTCCGTTCAAGTAAAATATTGAGCTTGACGCCGTTTCGTATGATGTCACGAGCGGTTGGCGTGAATAAGGGCTTCTGCAAACCGCCTTAAACTGCCTATGTAATAATTCCTTGACAAAACAGACCCAAACTGCAGTGAGAAAGAACATTTACTGAAGAGGAAACCAGCACATCCCTGTAGTACCATAACCCCTGGGCACCCAAATTAAGCATGGTAATGGTGAGCTACCAGCCGGACGATTTTGACATTTAGTTTTTGGCATTAAATGTGTCAGGCCACTGAGAATGTATCCGGTAATTTAAATAGCTTTAAAGCAGTATTACCGAAAAATTTAAAGTCTTGCTTAAAATCTTTCGAAGCGCAGTTCGTTTTAATAACATCGTTTTAGAAGTTTACAACTACTCGAGCCAACATTACGTAAGTGCGTTCGTCTGCACAAGCGTTCCGAACACAGACACATGGCAGGCTCACTGTGAAATCGCTGGAACTACAGCCAGTACAAATTACTCAGTGGGGTAATAACAGGGCTCCACGAGCATTAGCTCAAACACGAAAAGAAAGAGCATTAAAGTTGTCCATCAATGCACTGGCAGATATAAGCAAATGGCCTGGACTACAGGACACAAGCGTGCGCTGCTCCACAGACAGCAGACACCTTCACCGGCCAGTCCCAGACTAAAACTCAATTTCCCAGCCATCAACCAGTTCTGCCAGGCCAATCTGAGGAAAGAAGCCTTAAGAGCTTAATTACTTGGAGGCCGCAGGAGAGGAGTGTTCCTCCATGCTAGTGGAGATGAGAGATTCACATTGCGACATTGCCGGTGAAATGCCTCTCTCTCTCTCTGTGTCTCTCTGTGTCTCTCTCTGTGTCTCTCTCTGTGTCTCTCTCTGTGTCTCTCTCTCTCTCTCTTACGGGTCCTGCTGCAGTCGGTGTGCAGTGCAGCTGTTTGTTTGGTGGAAGGCACGCTGCAGCTCTTTCAGACAGACCTGCAGGCACAGCAGGTGCACCCCACCACCTCGGCAAGCTCTGTCTCCCCCCCCCCGCACAAAAATTAATTTGGCGACTCCCCATCTCGAGATGCAAGCCCCTCCCCCGATGCCCTGACCTTCACCCTTCACCCCAAGGCGGCACTCTAAACCCCAATAAGCGGATGGGGGAAAAAAACATAAGCTTGCGGTAAAAGGTGACAAAAAAAACAAAAACAGAAAGCAGAGCAAAAAGAGCAGCGGTTTCAACTTCACTCAGGACACAGGAGGAGCATCAACTCCACGCAAACGCATGCTCGTCTACGGCTGACTCTCAGCGTGTGGGCAACAGAGAGTCTTTTTCACTTCCAGGCACTGAAATGTAAATTTACGTATCTTTCTGAGGGCGACAAAGCCCTCCCTCCTGACTGCTCCCAAAGTGGGTCGCCCTGCCCTCTTTGCATGGGAATGTCCCAAACAGGCCTGTCCCGGGGGGGGGTCACCGATCACGGTGCAATACGGAAACGGCTGGCATTTATCTCAGGGACACAGTGGCCATTATGCTTGATAGATTCATGGAAAATATTTAGTGCGCAGACGATGGGACACGCCCACCAGCTGAGCTGGAGAGTATTCCCAACGTGAGGTCGAGCACGTTTGGGGTTTTTCCCGCTGCGGCTTCTCATCCAGACCGAAAACGGGAACACCCCCACCGGTGCGGCCGGGCAGCAGGACGGATGTGATCAGATGTGATGCGTCTCTCCCTTTCACATCACAGCTGTCGCTAAGACTGTAAGCTGTTTCGTAGGTGACTTAGGTGCATTAACTGTCTTAACTACTGCTTGTATTTTTTCCATAGACTGCGTTGTTGCCGTTCTCGTTGTGTTAGTGTTAATCAGTTTAACCATCAGGGTCCAAGTTGAACTATGCGGTTGTTCCCTGCACTTGGACCGGTACTTCTCTCTAGGGGTTTCGTCATACTTGTTCCTGGTTATGGTTATACACTTTGTCGTACGTTGCTCTGGATAAGAGCGTCTGCCAAATGCCTGTAATGTAATGTAATGCTAAGCGCAAAGGTTAGTGGATGTGACAGAGATTGCATCACATCCACTTTCGGCGTATGAAATCACACGCGCTCACTGAGGCGCGCTCGGGGGGCACTTGATCTGCGTAGATCTGAGGCCCTGCGACGCCTGGCAGCTTCGGCGACAAAACCGCACATCACCAAAACAGCGCAGAACTGCGTAACAGCAAGAACGAGCGGACGACAGCGCGAGAACAAGCCACACCACAACCGGAGCGGAGCGGGGGGGGAGGTGGGGGGGCAGGCAGGGTTCAGCAAACGAAGTCTGTTTATCACCGAGCGAGAAAGAAAAAAAAAAAAAAAAAAGAAAGATAGAGACGGCAGTAAGAATACGCCGTACCTGTGAAACCACACGTTTGCACAAGGTTTTGTTTTGTTTTGGTTTCTACATGACTGCCACCCGCCGCTCCACCGCAAGTGAGCCTGGCTGAGCGCTGGCTGGGCGCTGGCTGGGCGCTGGCTGGGCGCTGGCTGGCTGAGCGCTGGCTGGGCGCTGGCTGGGCGCTGGCTGGGCGCTGGCTGGCTGAGCGCTGGCTGAGCGCTGGCTGGGCGCTGGCTGGGCGCTGGCTGGGCGCTGGCTGGGCGCTGGCTGGGCGCTGGCTGGCTGAGCGCTGGCTGGGCGCTGGCTGGGCGCTGGCTGGGCGCTGGCTGGGCGCTGGCTGGGCGCTGGCTGAGCGCTGGCTGAGCGCTGGCTGAGCGCTGGCTGATCTGGAGCTCGCAAGCCTTGGAGCTCACTGATAAGAGGTGAAATTGTCTGCAAATCACTGCAAATATGATCGCATGAAGTGATGGAACCGTTTCAATTCTTTGAGAGTCTTCAACAGGGCGGGTAAAGAAGTTTACAAATGAGGTGCGCGCGGACACAAACACGCATGCACACACACGCGCACACTCGCACACGCACACACACGTGCACACACGCACGCACACACGCACACAATTGCTCTCTCATTTTCAGCGAAATATGGAATGCACATGCGTCCGAGAGCAATTTCCTCAATTTGGGAGCGAGAGCCCACAAGCCTCCAAATTTAGCTCGCCATCGCGTGCTCCACCAGGCATCCTGTGGAAGTCCACGTCCCTCGCGAAAGGCACGGTCTATTTTCTGACCGAGCTCGACGGCGAAGATAAAAAAGCTCGCTCGCTTTCCCCCTGAATGCGCAGCCTGTCCCACATCTCGCGGCTGACATGTCGGCGCTTTCCTGAACTTGAACGCTTTAAGGTTTTTATCTCCGTCGCCAGCTTCCTGTCTTCCCGGGGACCGGCGACACTGAGCGCCGGTGCTTCAATAGGCCAGCTTCACAACCCCGGCTGCGGTCTCATCCTGGACCAGGCTGGAGCCCTTTGAATACGAGCGACTCTCCACGTGCACTCATTACATTACATTACATTACAGGCGTTTAGCAGACGCTCTTATCCAGAGCGACTTACACAACTTTTTACACAGCATTTTTACATTGTATCCATTTATACAGCTGGATATATACTGAAGCAATGCAGGTTAAGTACCTTTGCTCAAGGGTACAACGGCAGTGTCCTACCCGGGAATCAAACCTGCAACCTTTTGGTTACAAGCCCAGTTCCTTACCCACTGTGCTACACTCCGTCCTACAGACACAAGTCTAATGCATCTTATCCCCTGGCTGATCTTGGCGACGCAATAATTTGTTATGGTTAAAAAAAAATGTCCATACGTGCAACTCAATACAATTCTGCATTTTTGAAAAAAAAACTGTCAAATTTCCCCACGAAACCCACAAACACAGTACAGCTCCCTCCTTTCGTGAAGAAGGGAACACCAGATGGAGGCTCGCAGCCGTACGAGATGCCTCTCCTTGCACTGCTAAACCTCGCTGAAACACTCGTGAGGTTTCAGCCGGAGAAACCCGCCGCCTTACACGACCTGTGGCCCTCGGGCTGGAACAGGAAGTAGGAATTTCACCACGAGCCTAGGAAAAAAAAAAAAACAAACTGGCGTGCTATGCCAACTGCCTGGGAGTTCAGATCCTCCCTCAGCTTAACAGGCAGGAGTGACGGTCGTTTAGTGGACGGAGGACGGAGCGTAGCACAGTGGGTAAGGAACTGGGCTTGTAATCGGGTAGGACACTGCCGTTGTACCCTTGAGCAAAGGTACTTAACCGAAATTGCTTCAGTATATATCCAGCTGTATAAATGGATACAATGTAAAAATGCTATGTAAAAAAAGTTGTGTAAGTCGCTCTGGATAAGAGCGTCTGCTAAATGCCTGTAATGTAATGTAATGTTTAGCCACCAAGCTCCGACAGAGGGTTTGAAGCACGATACCATAGCTGCCAGGAAAAGAGCTCTCAGCTTTGGCAACTGTGTGAGCTTCACCTCTGGTTTCCCCCCCGCTGTGGCCATTAGCACACAGAAAACACGTAAAAACAAGAGAATCACCAAAAAAAAACCACATTCCTGTGCCCATCCACACAGAATGAAGTACTGACTTTGAGGCTGAGGTGAGGGGTCTAGTTCTCAAGAGCAGTGAACGGGGTACTGGGAATGGACGAAACCAGTGAGACAGCCGGGCACCATCCCAGCCAGCCATTTTGTCCACGCACATCCGGTAAAGCTGGGAGGGACCGTATGGTTTTCCATCGACCTGCTTTGTTCCCCACGTACCGCTCATCCACTGAATAACAATAACCTGCACCCGAGCGACGCTCAGCTTGGCTTCTGACACAAACTGAGAGTGACCCGAGCAAGGAAAGACTCAGGGAGCAAATCAGTTAACAAAGACTATCTGCTATTATCAGTTCTTTATCCTTGGTGTGGTGCCGGCCAGTTTATCACCACGAACAGCTAAGTGTGTGAAATGGGAAAAAGCCAAGCAGTTTATAAAAAATTTTTAAAAAATTTAAAAAACCTGTTACAACACCCAGAGACTTATATCAGACACCTGAATTCAGACTAGCCGTTGCCCCTCGTTACTCCTTGGGGAAAAGGGGAAATAATGAACCGCACACATCCACATCCACGTCTCGGCACAGTCTGGAGAGGCTACAGGATCCTTCTGGCTTCTCCACGTCTGGAACGGCGGCAGGTCAGCGGGCGGCTCTCCTGCTGAACGTGTGCTTGGGAGGGACTGCATTGCTGAACCCCGACAGTGCATTGAAACGGCCCGAGACAGCAACAGTCAGGGCAGGCCACAGCCTAGCACAGCCTACCTCCGAGCCGCACAGCCTACCTCCGAGCTGCACAGCCTAGCCCCGAGCAGCACAGCCTACCTCCGAGCAGCACAGCCTACCCCCGAGCAGCACAGCCTACCTCCGAGCCCCACAGCCTACCGCTGAGCCACACAGCCTAGCCCCGAGCCGCACAGCCTACCTCCGAGCAGCACAGCCTACCTCCGAGCAGCACAGTCTACCTTCGAGCAGCACAGTCTACCTTCGAGCAGCACAGCCTACCTCCGAGCAGCACAGTCTACCTCCGAGCAGCACAGCCTACCTCCGAGCAGCACAGTCTACCTTCGAGCAGCACAGCCTACCTCCGAGCCGCACAGTCTACCTCCGAGCAGCACAGTCTACCTCCGAGCAGCACAGCCTACCTCCGAGCAGCACAGCCTACCTCCGAGCAGCAAAGTCTACCTCCGAGCAGCACAGTCTACCTTCGAGCAGCACAGCCTACCTCCGAGCAGCACAGCCTACAACCGAGCCGCACAGCCTACCTCCGAGCAGCACAGCCTAGCCCCGAGCAGCACAGCCTACAACCGAGCCGCACAGCCTACCTCCGAGCCGCACAGCCTAGCCTCGAGCTGCACAGCCCACCTCCGAGCTGCACAGCCTACCTCTGAGCTGCACAGCCCACCTCCGAGCTGCACAGCCTACCTCCGGGCCGCACAGCCTACCTCGAGCTGCACAGCCTAGCCCCGAGCCCTTCCCACCCCACGCCCCGACGGCAGTGCAATCCACAGCCACAGCACAGACAGAAAAAGAAAACCGTCTCGGCCAACCCCACACTTAAAGGGCTTTAAGGCAGGGCTTCGGGCCGCTTGTGCTTTCACCTTACGTCCTCTCCAACAAAAAAAAAAAAACCGCAACCAGCACACTGGCATCTGTGTGTGGGACTTGTCTGCGAGACGTCTTCTGCCAGCAGCATTTTCTCTCAGATTCAACACATTCTTTAACTTTGGTTTTGATCATTGCCTAGCCAAGCAATAAACAAAAACTAAAAACAATCAGCAAAAAAAAAAAGAGCGACAACGCACTGTCCTTTTCTTATTTTTAGTGACCATAAAAAAAGCTGACCCAAAAGATGTGTCATGCACAAACTGGGACCTCTTCACCCCCAGGAAACCACGAAAAGTATCAAATATTTTCACAGCAACACGTGCAACCAATTGCATTTTATGTTGTGGAGACAGTTCAGCACATCCCCATTTAACCCACAAGGAAACCAACGTACAGCAACTGAAATATCGCTTCAAAGTACTGAACAACTGAAAGCTTAAAAAAAACACAGCGTGCTGGGAAAATGAAAACTTTAAGGATGAAAAATGATGCTAAAGAAAGCTCGCGAAGAGTGTCTCCGGCATGTGAAGTCATAAATACGCAATAACGTTAAAGGAAGACAGAATGAAAGTGGCTGGCCTGCTCTTTGAAACGCTCCACAAATAACACTTATTTACTTGTGGCATCTGTAAAAAATAAAATAAAATAAATAAAAAATAAAAAAAAAATAAAAAAAGAAAATAGGTAAGCGAACAAACATTTTGTATTTGTCATCAAGCCGCGCGTCAAAATGAGTATTGTCCGCACTGCCGCCGTTACACACGTAGACAGGCACAGTCATTCTAACCACGGGAGGGGTGCCTCTCGAGGAAATGGTCACACATTCTCGGGGGTAGAGCGACTGCCAATGACGACCTCTCGGGACAGACGGCGGGTCAACAGGCAGAAACCTTTTAACGAGGAGGTGAAGACACTGTACGACCCGAGCCAAGCCTGCAGCCGGCGCGGCGCAGCTACATACTGTACTGCAGGAAGAGGCTATCCCATTCCAGCAAGGTCAGAGGGTTAACTTCAGTTCAAATAGCAACAGACAGGCATATAAATACTTCAAAAAGGAGTGCACACTCGAGCGCAGACAGCGACAGACAGACAGACAGACAGACAGACAGACAGACAGACAGACAGACAGAGAGACAGACAGACAGACAGGCAGACAGGCAGACAGACAGACAGACAGACAGAGAGACAGAGAGACAGACAGACAGACAGACAGAGAGACAGACAGACACTGTCTAAAGGTCATAGCTCATTTTGAGCATCAAGCTACATCAGCAGTACTCTGCTAACACAAGGTCTTATTTTGAGCAATGACTTCTCGAACTTCTCACTCAGAAAAAGCCATTAATTTTTCACACCGGTTTAGTTGAGGGGTTAAAAAACAACTGCACAAAAACACTACATTTCACCACTGCAATGTACAGAAAATGCTTGGTCTATATTGGACAGCCCTTTACCCATGATATTAACAAACCCAGTATCAATCCAACTGAGCTTTTTCATACAACTGGGGAGAAATAATATAATAAATTTATTTTAAACATGAATAAAAACAGTAAATGTGAAGGTAGACGTTTCTACAATGTAGATTTATTTGCCTGTACCAGCTCAAAAAAACCACCACTGCTTTTCACTCCACATTTTCCACAGGTTACCCCCACTGCAGACTACACTGTTGGAGGCCTACGCCTCATGCACAGGTGGCTCAGACGCATCCAAAGGGACAGCGGCCAATTATGAGCTTCCAGGCGAGGGTGCCAGCCTATCAGGACTGGCCTATCAGTATTCCATTCTAAACCACTACACAGTGAATCAATGCCTTTAACAGGACAAGAAATGTAGGGGCCACTCTGATGCACCGTTTAGCATCCTTAAACCAATTCGTTCATTGATTATTTTAACAGACCGCAATATATCAATGGTTTGAAGACCCGCCCTCCCAGCCTTCAATAAAAATGTGTTGTTTGGTGATTCTTTATGGAGGTAATAAAGAATAGTATTAGTCCCACAAATCTGACATTACTGATGATTGATGCTAAAATTTTGCGGAATAATTACTTGAAAGATAACAAGGCAACGTACTGAAAATAGGTTTAAACAAAACTACTCAAACTATCGAATGATCAAGTGACTCTTACCGTAGCCCCAAACCCCACCCACCCCCCACCCCCAACTCATTCCATCAGAAACGGTGCTAGATTAAATATTTAATTTGGCTCTTCCTCGAAGCCAGAAAGGCCTGGAATTTGCTTCGACCTGACCCTGGAGACACATCAAACACGACGACTGTCATCTCCCTCTCCCAGTCAAAACAATGTTTTCTCAAGTAAACGTTTAAACGTTTGCACTGTAAGAAACTGCAAAAAAAGCAAACAGAGGGAGGACACAGGACGGCCTGGTCTGCCCACGGCCCACGGCCCCACGTCCACTCGAGCTGGGGCCTGACTGGCAGCTACACAGGGACAGAGAAGCTTTCAGCCTTGCGAGAGCCGGTCAGCGATGAACCAAGCTGCCCTGGACGGTTCTTTTCTTTCTCATTGTTCCAGTCAACTCCAGCTTGGTCTAACTGCACAGTCGAGCCACCTGTTAATGAAGCACTGCGTCACAACACGCGGGTTACATATTATTCACAAAATGTCAACGCACGTCCGTTAGGACACCTCCCAACTCAACCAGAGAGGCGATGGCGCTGGGTAAATGAAAGCACAGAGACAGCACCACGAGACAGCGCACTTCACTTCACCAATTCCACCCGCTCCGCCATTTCGACAATGTGGCCCGGAACCAGTTCAATCCCCAGGACATCACAAACAAGGGGCTCATTTTCAACTGAATTGTTTTTTCCCCCCCCCCTCCTTTTAATTTGCATACCTTTTTGTCTACTCAGCTGGAAAATGGAAAACCCTGCTTAATTTCTCAGTGGTGTGAATGCTCACTGGGTCCTGCAACCTTTCTGTGCAACCAAGCAATGACATTAAATCCGTCACAAGAGCTGGCACATCCCCATAAATGGGACAAGACTGACCCCAAAGGGCAGTGTGACCCCCCCCCCCCACACACACACAGAGTGGAGTCCCTCACCACAACATGCCAGTGGACCCCACCAGAGGAAGAGAGGCAACACAAAAAAAGGAAATTACCATATAGCCAGATTCCCTTTGAACAAGCTAATCCGCGAAAGTACTGTAGCATGGCCTAAAGGTGCGTTTCCATGGTGCGCGTTTGGAATTCATTTTTGCCCAACAACGGTGGAATAAACACACTCAAGAGGCAACGAAGAGAATTCAATAGCAAGTTCCGACGGAGGATTATTTTCCTACAGCTCACCAGAAACATCCACAATTTCTGCGAGCGAGGCTCGCCGGACACTATAAATGATTCAATAAGAGACAAAACCACGGGCACTGGCTGTCGGTCCTGGAGAAAGCAGACTAGCGGACTTGTCCTCCGATGGGCAGGCAGCCAGCAACGCTTCTTTCTGCTCTGCAGACCACCAGCTGCAGTTCTAGTGCATGATGATGAGGAGGCTTCCAGATGACTAATACCCTTCCTCCCTGGCTGTGCAGACAATGTGCTGTGTGCCAGTGTGCGATGAATTTGGATGCATTTAGCACTGGCACGGCACCAACTGCATTTCGATCTGTGGGGCACACTGCCACCCCAAAACCTGGTGGCTTTAGCTGGGCGTGCCACCCAGTAAACCGATTCTAATAATGTGATGAATTAAAACCCTCAATTAAAGTTAAAAAATACTTTTTGAAAAATAGGCAGTCACACTTCACTGAAATGTAATCATTTCTTACGTACATCTGAAGAAAACTGTTTTTTTTTTTTTTGCTCGTTTATAACCTTATGCAATACCGTCAATGGCATCAAAATCTAAATCATCAAATAACAAACATGAACATTTGAAGTAGGCTAGTTTTGGAAGCTTGGCTTGCTTTTAATACAAATTGTATCCACAGGTTCTCCACAACACTACATTTCAGTCAGTAATTCAATTAAAACAGTTTCATTGCTTAAATTAACAAATATTTACTAAAAAGGAATGGATAAAGGATTCAAGTCTCTGGTACAGATCCTTTGGTAACTGAGCTCTTAAACATTTTCCATGACCATTGCGAAATTATACATCATTACTTCCTGGTAGCAAGAAATCTAAAACCGGCACATTGCCCTTGTTTCTTGCGTTCGCGAAAGACGAAGTCCTGGCTTATCGAGGCACATCTCACACTTTCTAATAGACACCCATCACATGTAAAGATTTTTAAGACAAACAGTTGACAACAACGACAGCTTACGCAAGTTATGACAGCAAAAACTACAGGAGTGTCAACATTCAAGTTTTCCTCGGGGAAAAGAATATTTAGCATTTGACACCCATAAAAGAAGTCCCGTAACTGCATTTGATATTATTAGATTTATTTCAATTTTTTAAAATTTTGAGCTAAAAGATTTGAGCAGGATAACATGGGATAGCCCTGAAGGGATAGACAATAAAACCTTTACACCAAATTAATAAACGGCGAGAAAAACACACCCTGGTAGCTCAGACAGACAGTATTACCCTACCATGACACAAGTACTACTTTTGCCATTCATTTTCCCCGTCAATCACATTAAATACAATTATGTTCACAGATACCATAACTGTGCTACTATAACCACAGACATTCAAGTGGTTCATAACTTGGTAATACGGCCTCTTGTCTTTGATGACATAAAATAAAATGAATGTAAATTGAGGAAATCCATGGCACGTGTGTTTGTGTAATCGTTTAAAAGTTTATTTTTTAAAAACTGCACTCTTGCCTTGGTTCGCATCAATATGCAACGCACCCCTTAATCAATTGGCACTGTCACAATTTAAGCCAACTAAATGAGATGTTGGTGTCGCTTTTTCTTATATTAACAGCTAATCATTCGATTCGACCAAAAAATATTAGAAAGTTAGCTAACTACCAGGCCAAAGTTAGCTAAAACCTATCGTTGTTTAACCATCTAGCTAAATTCGGAAAATAATTGTGAATGAAAAGCTCAAAGCAAGCCAAAAGATGTGTGAACATAACACCGTTGATTTATAAAGTAAAATGGGGAATTTAGCTATATATTCATCTAATTAATGTTAGATAAGTTAACCAAGTTAGTCCGCTAACTTGTTTAACAAACTTAATCTAACACGCAAAATCAAGCAGCTAACGTTAGCTAGTCGGCTAAATGTTGAGACTCCCTGAACAATACAAAGCCAGTCTTTTATGGCAAGTTAATCGTTGAAAAACAGCACTAGAAGATTTTAGCAGTTAAGCTAGCTAATTCCACATTAGAACAAAACGGCGCAAACGTAATTAATTAAAATAACTAAAACCATACATAACATAAACCATCTCAATTGTTTTTGTGTGGTTATTTAACGTTAGCAACCTAGCTAGTCAGTACACGAAATAGAGTTTATTTTGCTGGCTACGTGCTTTTGTTAACTTGTAACGTTGGTTCACAAGACTAACTAACCGTTTGGAAAGCTAGCTACCGTGCGTACTAACAAACATTAACGTTAGTTCATATCTGGTCCGGTAATACTTTGGCTAACACAAATGTAATGAGAATAAACAGAGAAACTGTTGTGGGCAAGCTAAATAGCTTAGTCGAGTTGGCTTGCGTACGCACGGACTGTAGCTAGCTAGACAACACAAAAATAATAGTAAACGCAGCTAGCAGCTAGCTGCAGCTGATATGTGCACAGTAAAGAGTGACAATGTAGTAAACATAGCTCTAACAGGACAAAATAATGGGGAAAAAAAGAAAAAGTTTTCTAACAATTTCTGGTCTAGCTCCGGTCAGACTACGTTCCAGTCAGCAAGCCAGCTGAACTAGCTAGCTACTTATGCATTGGAAAAGGATAAGTGCCCTAGCATTTAGCAAGCCAGTATTACATAGTCTGTGTATTTGAATTTTTACAATCCGGTCAGCTGCGATGTAAACATGCAAAATATCAAGCTATACGTTCTGTAAAACAATTGTTCACTGTGCGATAAGTTCACATTACCTTTCGATCTAGATAAAAATAATTTTGCAAAGCCATGCCAGCTTGCTAACAAGCGTTAGCATAGCTAGCACTAGCTACATTTATCTTGCTAATATGGGGTTTTAAATTCTTACCTGTCAAACGCAGTTTCACTGGGCCGTTTCTCCTAACCCCTTGATTAGACATGTCCCCTTGCGTTCCAGCTTGACAAATGTTTTAAAATATTTACAGTATATAGCTATAATATATATATGTAAAAATGCAGTTCTCTCTCGCCACTTTCACAGTGAATGGACAATAATGGAGTCACGGCATTGTGGCCCGGATGTGCATAGCACTGCCATTACACCATCTCGCATACGCTCCGAATAAGAAAAATAGTAGCAACCTGGCTTGCTAGCTTTATTTGACCAAAAAATCGTGCATCCGACAACCAAAATCAAGAGGATTTATCGCTTCTGCCTTGAAATCCAGTTTTTTAAATGCCCAGAGGTCTTCTGCATCTTGGCGAAGCGGCTAAAGCGAATTGGTTGGATCTGATTGCAGTGGCATTTTGTTGGTGAGTCCGTGCAAAGTTGACGAGCGTTGGAGCTGAAGCGCTTCCCCGCAGCTCCACCGACTGGACTGTGCTTTCGGATTGCTGTAACCACCACTACCAAGTGGCTCCCTGGTGACATCACCAGACCGAAACAAACAAACCGAAAAGGAATCTCAACTATGAGTAATGTAGGATTGCGATCCAGTATCGAATCAGAAACGAAGTAAACGCACAAGTATCCTTGCATTGTGAAAGGAAAAATACAGATGTGCAGCTTCAATTTAATTACACGTTTTTTGTGGCTGTCTTAGCTGTATCATGGAACATTCTGCTCGTTTTTTTTTTTTAGTTTGTGAACTAACTTTTTTTGACAAGTTTAACACAAATATTAGATGTGGAAACTGACATCTTTTTTGCACTCCAAATAAACCTCATGTAGTCTTTATGATCTGTAAGATTTGTACATTTTCCCGAAGATTCGACAAGCTGCTGCTGCATCACCTTAAACAGTCCAAGATGGCTAAATATTAGATGGGTTTTTAAACACGCCGAATTCGAGAACATGGTTGCCACAGTGCACATATTTGGAGAAAAAAATCGATTTAATGCCTGAATTAGTCTGCAATTAATGTGGTTTCCTTATGTATAATCAAGCAAACATGAAAAATGAAAAGGTATCGTCAGTTAAAAATTTAATGTTATATCTATTCGCGCAGCAATTAAATATCTTTTAAATACACTCCTTTAACTTAAATATTGCTGCTCTTGCTAGTCATGCAAAACTTTGAACTGCTCCTTGCCAGCACAAAGACAGTGGCATACGGTCTGTTATATCAACAGGACATTGTTTGATTCTACTCCCATTAAATAGCTCTCCTCTATCACCGGACAAGGCGCACACTGTGATATTTTAAAAAGTGAAGGCATCAAGCTTTTGTAAATCCATAAGGTTTTTATTCCTTTTATAATCAGAGGTGTTCATTACTGCTCCCAAATTGATGGCTCAAAGTGCTTTCAATGGACATTCTTGATTTGTCACCCCAGGACAAGTCAACATTTATTGGTACAGACATGCCCTCCAAATTTGACATTTTTAACTAGAAAGCATTTGCACAAATGATCTGTGTGGCATTGCTGCTTCTGCGGACTTGGCAAGGTCCTCACCCGTCAGTTTTATGCCACACACACACTTCCCATATCCAGAATGCAAACTTTTGTTTCCTCAATGTACAATATAATACCTTCTAGTCACTACTAGTGTGCAATGAAATGTAAACATTTTAAATAGCTTTAATATTCAGCTGTCTGGCTGCATTCTGTTTGGCAAAATCACCATCATGCCCATTATAAATGTTAGTCTATGATGGGTCTTAATCAGTTTTCCAGCCAGGTACCCACTTGCTGTTAATTGCAACTGTTCTGTTGGGATGTTTCGCCAGTTGTAACATGCCACACTAATTTTCCTTTCCAAGTGATTCTGGATATCATTGCAGGGCTCATCAATAAGGAGTGCCTGCTGGCCCGAGACCAGTGATTGGTCTGGGTCACTTGAATGATCGGTTACTTGCCCAATCAGGCTAGTACCCCAAGTAAGCCTTATCCAGGTCCAAAGTTAAGTCTTAACATTATGGAAACTACACAAGTTGATCATTTGCTTATCAATAATGTTACAGCTTCAGCATTCATTTATATTTGTACCAACATTTATTGTTACAGCCATCTGGGCCAGTATAATCTTTTAAATTTTTTAAATATTTAAAATCCTTAATATCGAGCCCAGGAAGGCACCTGCCAAATAAATACTTCATCTAGCTTTTTCAATATTACATTCTAGCAGTAGAATGACCTATTGTGTTGCAAAACTGAAATGTTTGGCCCTACCCAAGAAAATAAAACCCATCCATTAAAACCAAAAACACATCCAGTAGACCATATTAAAGTTTATTTACAGAGCTTACAGTAAAACAGACAAGTTAGTCCCTGTACTTATGTACACAGTGACAACACTTACAAAAATATAACAAACAAAAAGTGTGAAGTAGAAAAAATAGGACATTTAAAAGTTGAAAGCGCTTTGGTTATCAGCAATCTGGAAGGCATAACCATCAGTTGTAGCTTCTGGGGCAACACATTCATCTTCCTCTTCCTGTTGAGGGTAGACAAAGTTAAGACAACTCATTTAAAACCATTAAAAAGCTGAACATTACTTCACCCCTGACTGCGCAATGTCAGATTGATTAATCGTGTTGTGTGCTCACCTCCCCAGAGAAGTACTTCTCAATCAGGTTGAGGGCAGCCTTGTAGACCATCTCATTCTCATGAGACTGTAGTGCTTCTATTCTGTCCAGCCCTCCGCACTCCTCAATCATCAGACACAGCTTATCCACCTCTCCAATCTTTCCTCCCGCCTAAAAGAAAAGGACAGTATTAGAGTTTAGTTTCATTTCCATACTGGTGCTAGACTAATTTTGTCATCAGTTCACATGGCACACATTTATAGCAATATTTGATGTGTGGTAATGGCACCCATTTGAATAGAGGCTGACATACCAGGAAGATGTTGGAAATGGCATCCAGGATGACCAGGATAGTCTTGCTGTCCTTGGTAGAGAGCAGGTTCAGCAGGGGCTCAAGCACATTTGACTGAACAAGGTAGACAACCTGCTCAACGGTGCCCCCACTGGTGTAGTTGGTAATTGCCCATACTGCCTCTTTCTGGGTCTTGTAGTCACCCTGGGTCAAAGAAATGAAATAGGTTAAGGACAAGCCTCTACCTACTTTAGATGGCATCAGCTAAAAGTACAATTTCAGGTACCGTCTGAAATTACATTAAAAATGAACAATTATACTTGAACAAATGTCACTAATTTAGTTCAGCAACACAACCCTCATCCACAGTTATTCCTTATTCCCCTTCATTGGACATTCAGTCTCCTTGTTGGTATTCAAAAAGGAGACTGAACATTTGCAAAGTGTCCTTACCCGTTGGAGCACCTCAACCAGAGCAGGCACCAGGCTAGCATTGATGACCTCTTGGATCTGCGTTTCCTTGCCTGCAGTGATGTTGGACAGGGTCCATGCTGCCTCTTTCTGGATATTGTTCTTGTGGTGACGAAGCAGGGCCAGGAACATCTCCAGGGCTCCAGAATCCAGCACCCTCTGGGTCTGCTCATCCGTGCCAGTGACAATGTTCCCAACTGACCGCAGAGCAGGTGTCTGGAAAGAGAGAGAGAGAGAGAACCGGGATAAACATACAAGTTAACCGTGGTAATCGTTGCAAGTACTGCAGAACACGCACCCAAAGCAAAGACCCTACAACACCTGCAAACCACCAGAACGAAGTCAGAGGGTTACAAGGGGAAATGGCGCCTACCACAATGGACAGCTCTTCGGAGCCGAGCAGCTGCACCAGACGGGGCACCAGGCCGGCCTGCACCACCACCTCGATGCGCTCGTTGGGGCCGTCCGTCAGGTAGGACACCGCCCAGCAGGTGTCCGCCAGAACCTCCTTGTCGTCGTGGTGGAGCAGTCTCACCAGTGTGGGCAGGATCTGCCGCACAGACGGCAGAGGGGGTGCCGGGTTTTTGTTGCGGCAGAGGTTCGACAAGGTCCAAGTGATGTTTCTGAGATAACCAGACTGAGGAGCGGGGAGAAAGAGAAAGAGAAAGTTAAAAAAAAAAATGTTTTTTTCTTCAGACCGGAAGAATAATCCTGAAGCAATAGCCCCATCTAGTGGCAAGTTAGTGCATCACTGTGGGGTAAACATACAGCCTTTAAGAATCTTACTGCATTTAATTATTAATTCTGTATTTAAAAAACAAAAAATAAATTTGAAAAAAAAAAATCACCAGTTGTATTCAGGCCACATCAGTACAATATCTTGTACCAAGCAGCACAGACTAGCATGTATTCTCTGAATCTTACTCCTGTTACTATACGCATTAACTAGGCATAAATGACACTCGACAATTACAATCAATAAAAGAGGGAAGCCAATGAAAAGCCCTTTGGCATCTTTAAATTGTAACAGGAAATTTACATTTAGACAAAAGCATTTAAATGAACAGGGTGCTGAATACTGTAGCATCAACATGCAACGGAAGCAGTGCAAGCTTAATAGAAATACAATTTTAGATATCCCGAAAATCCTCGCGCTAAATTGCAGTGTAGTTACGGACAAATTGTCAACCCGTACCGGAATGCTGTAAAGGCAGTACTCGCGTACTTACAGGAAACACGGAGAGCTCAGGGACGGCCAGCAAACTCAGAAGAGGATCGACAGCTCCGTGTTTGAGAACCTTGTCTCTGTAGGCAGAGCCATCACCTGAAATGGGACATGGGTAGTAACATTACGGAATGTGAAGGGCACACAAGGGTCACTGGTCAAACTTGGCAGACAGTTTAAATTTTAAAATAAGATGGTTAAATTAATAAATGAGAATACGGGGGGGGGGGGGGGGGGACAAAAAAAACAAATCAGGAATCCTCACCTGCAATGTTTCCCAAAGCCCAGATGGCCTGCTCACTGATGTGAGGGTGTGGTGACGTGACCAGGCTGATGAAGGCAGGGATAGCGCCGCCCTCCACCACAGCCCTGGTTTGATCCGAGGTTCCAGAGGCAATATTGGTCAGAGCCCAGGCAGCTTCAAACTGGATAGGGGGACACTCTGCCACGCCCAGGAAGCTGACAAACTTGGCGATCAGCCCCGCACTGATGATGCGATCGATAGGTGGGTGCCTCTCACGGGAAAGCAGTTTCCTGCGATCGATACGTCACATTGTAAGCTCACGATTTCTACGGTTTGATTGTTCAACTTCATTATAACAGGACGTCACCTCTCGCTATTCCATCTGGACAATATACATTGGAAACATTACATCATTAGCATTACATCAATTTTTAGAGAGGCAATACCAGTTCATTTACCTTGCAGCTTGTGTGGCCTGCAACTGCATATCGAGATTGTTGGCATTGACGCCATTTACGATTTCTTCCACGGTCCAATGCTGAGCAGCCTGAAAAACATTACATTACATTTATTTAGCAGACGCTTTTATCCAAAGCGAAACAAACAAGCTACAATAAGCACAGCGTTGAAGCGGTCCGTGTAGACATTAATAAAAGACCTGGATAGTCCAAATTAAAAACAAAGTTCAGAATCTAACACTTCCTGCCCCCGCCCCCCAAAAAAGAAACACAGGGCAAGTGGTGTGCCATGTACACAGGCCAGAACACTACAATAGCTAGTATAGTGGTAGAACTTGCCATGTTCTAACCGTGCCCACAGTTTAAGTTATGAAAGTAGATTTGTACGAGCCGTAAAAAAAAAAAAACCCTTTTAAAAACATTAGCCAACTAGCCTCAAGTCAGTTGGCACGGAAGGCTTCACCTGAGCATTCTGATTCTTCTCCTGAAGAGGAGAGGTCATCTCATCAGGAAGACTGCTGACATTTCTCCTTTTGAGAATCTGCTCGTCCTTCTTTGCCTTTCGAAGTTCGACATTGACCTCAATCCTTCGGCGCCTGAGCTCCTGCAGCGGGATATGAAATCGAAATCAGACAACAGCAGGCGTCACTTCTCCAGCTAGAACACGCGAAACGTTACTTAGCCAGCATTTTTTGATCAACAAACGTTAAGAGTTTAGCTAAATGGAAACCCCTTTTTGATAACCAAAATTGGCTAACGTCATATACTTACATTTGCATCCTTGCCTTTATTTTTAAATTTGTTCAGACGAACGCAGTTCTCGTTGGCGGTGGACATTTCTTATAAAAACAGCTGAACGGGATACGCGATCTGATTCTCACCTGTGGGGACATGAAGCGAAATAATATTGTGATTACTTTGACAAAGCAGATCTTCGCCGTAGTTTGTAAAACAAAGTAGTAAAATAAAGTAGTAAGCAAAATCCCGCAATTAGGCTACAGGAAATAACACATTGTCTAAGGCGAATTTACCATCCCCAGTAACGTCGCCACACCGGTGAACTTGACGGCTAGTTTACTAAACACATTTGTTCTACATCTAATTGCTAATAAAAATTTGACAACACCTTCATTTAAAAACGTATATGTTAAATTAAACAATTTCAACTAAATAGCGCACACAATAGCGGATTTTACATAAGTAAGAAGATACCGCATGCTTACCAGTTCCGTGATCGGAGGCAGTGACGTCTGTAGCCTGATGGCGCCCTTTAAATTCTCGGCTCAAAGAACTCATGATTGGCCTGTTCGAGTAAAAGCATCCCTCCATTGGCCTGTTTTGAAAAATCATACTATGCTCTGAACGAGTTGTCAGGGGAAACGCAATTTGCGGTGTTATCGCGAGATGTTTACCCGGACGGATACATTTTAAATTGTTTTGATCATTTTATGTGTAGGGTGCACAAAAATATATTTGCACACACAAATAATACAGCTCTATGCAACATAATAATTTATAATGTTGGAAACTAGTGATGATTAGAAATTAGCTGTGTTATCGCGAGATTTTTACCCGGGCGTGTACATTTTAAATTGTTTCGATCATTTAATGTGTAGGGTACACAATATTTATTGATGCACACAAATAATATAGCTCTATGCAACATAATGATGTACAATGTTGGAAACTAGTGATTCTTAGAAATTTAAACTGCACATGCACAACACGGAAATCGATGTGCAAAATTTCCTTCTCTTTCCTGTGTCGTAAGAGGCAGGTTTCATATCTTGAGATTAAGAACTGAGACTGTGCCTGTTTGCAACGTGATGACCCAGTGGCCTAATGGATAAGGCATCAGCCTCCGGAGCTGGGGATTGTGGGTTCGAGTCCCATCTGGGTCGTGTGTATCACACTTGTTTTAGAACTCGCCATCGTTGACTAAAAAATACGAGGCGGCAGCTATACATGGCAGGCAAGCCAAACTTGTACGCTTGTAGCGTGCAAATGTTAATTAAAATCTGTTCGGCCTGAGAAATCTAACAGTGTCTTTCTTATGGTTATCAACGAGCTGTTTGCTAGCCATAGTTGCTATCCTTACCACGATAACTAAAACGTAGAGCTAGCTAACGTTAGAGCGAAGAACAGCAGCTAGCTTGCTGCATACAGATTTTTCGCCGCTGATAATGTAAAGCTAAATTAATGAATGGAAATTAATTTAAAATGCAGCTTCTTTAAAACAACCCCAGTTATTTCACATGGCTGAGAAAACGCAATGGCACACATTGAGCTGTGATTTCGCTTCTGTCCAGAGGGGGGCAGTGATTTAATACCGGTGGTTGTCAGTTTCATCAGCAAGTTTTTTTTCTCAGTATATTAATTGCTCTAATGACCTAACATCGTTGTTCGGGTTGTTGTTTTTTTATATGCGCTTTCAAGCTATGGAATATAAGTGAAAAGAAAGAACAATATAAATGAAAGAATCTAATATCAACGAGACAAACAATCCGAATAAACTCCAGTAATTGTAGGCTCCTATACTAATAAACTGTAAGTTATTCAGGTAAGGCGATCAACAAATTAATTGCCTGTGGCTTTATTTACACTGCGGAGTTTAATTCATTGTGAACTTCTACCAACCACCACAGTTGCTATTATTACATTAATAGGCTACTACACTGCAGCGCCACTGACATTCCTCTCGTCACACTGTCCCGATGGGAGCTAGCTCAGCTGTGTGAAATTTCCACGGCAATTCATTCATAAATAGCGTCACTGATCTCAGCCTGTTTACCCAAGTGAAGGAATACAGCGTTGCAGCGACACGCCTCTCGTCGCTAGCATTAGCCACGGGCATATAAAACAGACGAAATCCAGACTTCAGATATCATACAAGGAAATACTTTCCAAAATGACAGCGGTTCTGCTGCTCCTCTCCGTTGCTCTCGCCTTTACAGACGCAGAGGAACACACGGTCAATGGTAAGTGGACGAAGTTTTACATACGCTTTTTAATTTGTTTAAACGTTTCGGTGTAAAACTATTTAAAAACGAATAACGCACAGTTGCAGATATTTAATAAGATATCTTGCTGAGTAATGTGGAGAAATTGTATTATTGATACTGAATCATAAGGATTTTATGGTACACAAGATTTATGTTTTCTGTGGTATCTATTTTTCAATGGGATAAACCAATATTACATTATAAACAATAAAATATTACATATTACATAAACGCTATATCTTAAGCGACGTTGGTTGCTTAGAGCAACATGCAACGATTTAAACCAGAACTGAACTTTTTTGTTGTTAATTTGCCTTGTTTATGTTTAACTTGTAATTCCATGTTTTGAGGCAAAGTAGGTAGCTTTTGATCAGGCCGTGCCAATATAGTGGACCTCAATAGCTGCTTCTTCTGAAAATGAGCTTTTTCTGCGTGAATAACATTTTTGTACATCTCTATGATTTACTTCATGTTATGTGGTCTTTATCAACTAAGCCAAATAGAAATAGAATTCATGTACTTATAAGAATGGACATTTATTGAAAACAAATGTGTAGTGATTAATTTAAGCATTACATATTGTACATTACAAATTATATTACAATAATTTAGCAGACCATCCAGAGAACGTGAAGAGAACAGAATGAGAGAGAACAGAAGTGCATCCATTTACCAGAGCAAAAGTGCCAGAATATGAAAAACTCAGAGTCTTAAATTAAAAGGCTTAAAAGTGCAGTTTTTTTCCCTCAGAGCAAGGGAGGTGAGGCACACAATGGTGGTGTGTAATTGCACTGTGTCTGGTTGTGGTTCCAGAGCTGTTCTCACTGATCGGGACCCCGTCGCAGAAAGCCCACGGAACCACGAACCAGAACCAGAACCAGAACCAGAACCAGAGCCGAACCGGGCCGGCCAAGGACCCGCCTCTGCCCGTCAACGAGCTCCCGCAGCAGAGCGGCAAGGCGGGCGACCCCAAGCACGTCCTGCCGCCCCTGTCGGGCGGCATGTTGCCCAAGCACGGCGACCTGGCGCCCCCGTCCCGCCCGGGACAGCACAACAGGAGCAAGAAGCCCGCCAAGAGCGAGCGGCTGCCGACCGAGCACAACAGCGAGAAGAGCGGAGGGGAAGGGCGCGCGCCGGCCCCCGAGCTGCCCGCCAAGCCGCCCGCGGGCGACGCCTCCGATCGCGCGCAGAAAGGCGTCCCCGAGACCCCGCCCAACAGCGCTCCCCGCGGTGAGCCCGACGTCCGCCACAACGCCCGGTCTCGCGGCCAGCCCCGCCCGCCGGCCCCGCCCGCCCGAAAGCTGGACCCGGAGGAGAACCGGCCCAGGAGGTCCGGCCTGCACCAGGCCGCCGGCGGCTTCCGGAACAACAGCGGGCCGTCGGTTCAGCTCAACCGGAGGTCGTCCAGCCTGCTGTACCACTTCGACATTCTGAAGAAAGGTGGAGGAGGGCTTTTTTTCACATTTACATTACATTCATTTGGCAGACGCTTTTATCCAAAGCGATGTACAAAAAAGTGCATTTCATGGTCATAGACAACTGCTAACCACAGGTTCAGTAAGGTTTTTCCCATAATGCATCTCAAGGAATACAACGTGGGAGGAGGCGTGACAGTGAAGGGACTACAGCGGGTTTTAGCCTAATTGCTTCTCGAGCCGCAAATTGCTGCGTCGCTTGGCGCTGCCGCTTGAATAAAACCTTTGTGCGAAAACTTAAACCGGTGAGCGATTGTGTGAAATGTGAAAGTGAGATCGGCCGCGATAAAGCGACGCTTTGGAGACTGGGGCGAGAATCAAGCAGTACCTGGAAAGCCCACCGAGATCGGAATGTGACGATACGGTTTCGCAATGACGCCGCGATGACTGCCCTGGTTTCATAATTGCGCTGTGTTTCTCCCCCCCCCCCCCCCCATTTTTTTTTCCAGAAGGAGACTTCACCCAAGAAGCGATCTGCTTGAGCGAATGCAAGAGAGAGAAGGAGGAGAGGGAGCACTACTGCTACAGTGAATTTGGTAAGGCTGTGCTGCTGCGGTTGTGGCAGCGCCGAAATGAACAGCCCTTCAGCCCTGCAGGTACAGCTGGGTTCGCGGGAGCACCCCCGACAGAGAGGAGAGGCATAGGCAGAGCTGTGGAAGGTTCCGGAGAAACTGTCACCTCAGTATCAGGCCAGCTCCTTCTTGTCCTGTCTGTCAGTGCAGAAAAGAAGGAGGACAAAATTGATAACGTTCGTCTCTCTTCGCAAGGACTGGTGAAAGGAGGTCTGCTCGTTAAATTCCACCAGGGACGTTCACTGAAAATCCCTTATTTATTAGCATGCTAGTATTATTAACATGGATTTCTGTCTGAATGGATCTGCAGCAGCCATACCACCCTGTATTCTTACAAGAGCTAATTGCTGCTAAGCAGCTGTGGGTTTGGTTGGTACTTGGATGGGAGACCACCTGGGAAAGCTTATGTTGCTGCTGAAAGAGGTGAGGAGAGAGCACTCTCTCTTCCCTCTGGACCAGAGCAAACACCCAGTGCCCCAGCCGCGATGGGGACACTGTGCCGTAGAAGCTGCCATCCTTTGGATGAGACATTAAGCTGGAATCTGTGACTTACAGTGCTCATTACAGATCCCATGGAACTGTTTTGACAGAGTTTTGAAGTGTGTTAACACCTCTGTCCTGGCTGTTTCTGCTTAACTGTCTACACCTGACCATCTAACCTGCCCCTATGTCTCATCAGCTACACAGTCCCTTGCATTCCTACTGACTTTGATGCCTTGGGTTGTTTCTGTGAAAGAGAATTGAGAAACGAGTGTAGGATAAAAGCAGACACAAGAGTCCCTGTTGTACTGTGTATGACCATTACGGATACTGGTTTCCCCCTCCCAGCTGTGTTTTTTCATATTGATGAACGAATGAACGAATGAACGAATGAACGAATGAATGAATCATTGCATTTACATAGCACTTTTCCGGACGCTCAAAGTGCTTTTCAGTGATGGGTGCGCGTTCACCTCTCCCACCGCCAATGCGTAGCACCCACCTGGGTGATGCACGGCGGCCATTTTGTGCCAGAACGCTCACCGCACATTTGGTCTTCCGCCCCGCTGTGTGATCCAGCCTCATCTTGTGTTGTCTTTCCCCCTCTCAGCCGTCAACGGGATCGTGCACGACCTGGAAGTGATCCGGCGGGGGATACGCCTCGCCACTCTATTGGTCAGCAGTGACGGTTTCTACAAGATGAGCCGCCTGTACGTCGCCCCGGACAGCTACTTCTTTAAGGTGCAGGTCCTGGTGCTGGACACCTACAGGTGCTCCAAGCCGTGCCCAGAGCTCAAACTTGGTGAGCGTCCTCTCTGTTCCGACACCTCTCTTCTTGACATTCTTGTCTTTTCCCCTTTTCATAGTCTCACTCTGTGTTTTTTTTTTATTATTCATCTGTTACTGTTTTATTGATACCCAATAAGGGGGCAATGTGGAGCAGTGGTGAGAGAACTTGTGCTTATTACCCCCAAAAAGCTGAACATTGAGATCCCAAGTGCTCTTATTTTGTGCTTTGAAGATAACTGCTTGGCCTTGCTCAAAGTGCTAGTGCTAGTGATAAATTACTCGCGTGATAAAAGTTGAGAAGATTGAGGAAATTATGCGAATGAAGCAAAAAGAGCACAGTGTTCTTTGGGATGATGTAAACGTCCACGAATAAATGTCCTCTCTCGAAAACAGATTAGGTCAGACCACACAGAGGGACCCAATGCTCTTACTCAGTGATTTAAAGCAATGCCGCGTGTCACCTTGCAGGGAGCAGGTACATTGTCATGGGGCAGATATACCACAGGAGGCGCCACCTGCCCAACGACCTTCTGGCCCTTCTCGGGGGGAGACTTAAGCCCGGCGACGGTCTCCTGAGAAGCAACAACTACGTCAAGAGGTTCAATAAGAGGCGGCACCAGAAGGCGCAGGAGGCATCTCGCTCGAGGTGTCGATGAGCACGGGAGCCTCTGCTGCCCCCTGCTGCGCGGGCAGAGACAATGCAGCTGCTACCAAGAACAGACTTATAATCACGCAACATACTCAGAAGACAGCAGAGACCAGGAAGAGGCTATTCTGTTCGCCTGTGCATAGTGCATTTTTCCTTAAGTGGAATGGTAATATTTAACATTTACAGTATCCGTCTTATTGCTGCTTCCGGTCGGCCATAAATATGCTGGGGAATAATAGATTACCAGAATGTTTAAACTGAGCAAGAATCTCGCAGAGCTGGGTCTCAGTTGTGTCCCTGAATTTATTTGGAAACTTTTTTTCATTCAGGATATATTGGGTAATGTCTCAACACTGATAAAATAATCAATTGGAAAATATTTGACATTTTGTACCCCTCACCTTTTGGCCAATGAACAGTACATTTCACTGACAACTACACCCGTTAGGGCGGTTCTGAAGGGCCACATACTGAAACTGAGGTTAGCAAGTCAGAGCAGATTTCATTCAGATAAAACATATTTTATTAACTAGGGGAAGGTGTCTGTTAAGAATGCTGCACACAACTGCCGTTCTCAACTGGCAAGTCCAGGTTAACAGTTTTATTTGGGGGGGGGGGAAACGTGACACTGTCCTTGGCTGTTAACACTGCTTCTTCAAACACAGCTCTTCCGTAACGTTTGCTGTGTGGAGCTACAACAGTGCGTCTGTACTGACGGAAACTTGCAGAGAAACAAGACGGTCTGTTGATTCACCACTGGCCAGAAGAACATAAAGTCTTCTTTTTACCCACGTACACTTGCAGTTGCTCTCTCTTTCTCTCTTCTATTTTCTTCCGCTTATCAGAATTCAGGAAATGCAGTTATGCTAAAAAAAAAAGAGAAAAAAAAGTGGGGGAACAGGGTGGGAGGGGTCTGGAAAAGCAACTGCAACCCAAAGGAAAAAGAAAATAAGAGAGAAAAAAAAACAGTCCCGGCAAATTTCGTGTGCTGCTTTTTTTTTTTTTTTTTTAAACACACAAGAGGGCTATTTTCCCGACTTTAATTATGTGCGCACGTTGAAATATTTGCCTGCAAACGGTGACTTCAAACCCGGGGCGAGGCCTCATTAGGGGTATTTGTGCAGGGGGAAGCCGTAAATCTAATCGCTGGAATCTGATCCCGGGCCGCACCTGGGCACAGGACTCCGCGGGCGCGCGCGGACCGGGCCTGGGCGGGCGAGACGAGGCGGGGGGGGGCAGGGGGGCAGCGGGACCGCCAACCCAGGGCCGGTGCTTGCTAGCGCGCGAGCCGGGGGCTTGGGGGGGGGGGGGGAGCTCAAAGAAAACATTCAGGCTCAGCGGAGGGAGGGGGCGGGGGGGCGAGGCGGGGGCATGGGGGGGGGGGGGACAGACGTGGGAAGGTCTGGGCTGGGGAAGAAGGAGGAAGAGGGTTATGCAAATGAGACGGGAGGCAGAAACTCTGGCTGTTCCTGCTCCAGAGCACAGCCTTTAATCGCGGATGAAAGAGAGGGCTGTCCCAGCCCAACAGGCACGCGGGCTGGCTCATCCCACGCCCGGAGAGGTGTGGAGTGAAGGGAAGAGCGCATATAAGCCTGTCCTGTTCTAAAAAAAAAAAAAAAAACTAATAAAGCATCATTTTTTAAAAACAAAACCTCTCTGAATCCTCTGTTATATTCCCCGAGAGAGCTGGTCAGTGACAGTGCATAAGTGAGACCTATGTCATCTGTGCATGAGAGACTAGCACGCGCACACACCAGCAAGATTCTGATTGATTGATTCTGATTAGGCAAATGTGATTTCAGTGCTAGTTTTGTACTTGGCAGGATTGTTTTGTTTATTTGCTGAACAGGTTACCCTACAGGGTTGGAGTCCTGATCTATGTGGTCACTTCTGGCACTACGATCTTTACTTCACTCTAGTGTGTTTTTTTCTGCACCTCTGCACCTTGAACTGATGCACTTTGTTGTACGTCGCCCTGGATAAGAGCATCTGCTAAATGCCTGTAATGTAATGTAATGTAATGCAATGTAACAAGACTGGGAATGCAGATGGCAAGTGAGCACAGAATGAACGGGCGGGTACCTTCCAGGCAAGACGTGCTGAGCTGAAGTCTATGGCAAAAAAAAAAGAACACGTTGTAGCCTCCACCACCACCTCCATCACCACCACCACCAGCAGCAGGGAATGAACTGATAGTGTACCTGTAACTGGCTGCTCCTTCTGTCAGCGACAGCGGACCACGATGGCCAGCGAGCTGAGCGCTCTCCAGCCCCGGGGAGCTGCGTATCTCCGGATCAGCGCTTGAGGGGAACAGATGGGGGGGGGGGGGGGGCAGGAAACGCACTCCCTGCATCTCCACTGCCATCAGAACACAGCATTCCATACATAGGGAGGGGGGGAGGGGGGGCGGGGGCCGGGGAGTTGGGCTGACTCTCTTCCTGTGTGACAAAGACGGGTTTGCTGGCCCAAAGATGGGGAGGGATGTTCCAGGGATGTGGTCATCGGCAACACTCTGGTGTCCGAGCTCGCCTTTGCCTTTCGCGTGAGATGTGTGCAGAGGGGGAGAAAATCCGCGTGGACCGGCAGGACTGGCAGCTCTTGTGCCCGTTCAGCACCTGTCCATTCAGAACAGGAGGCGCAGGAAGGGCGCAGGGCCGATTTTAGGGCACCTCCACTAGTCGGACATACCTTGAGGAACAGGAAACAACGTTGGGACTTCTGCCACCCTACCCAATTCCCTCCGTAAAGGAAACCCTCTAATAAACTCTACAGGAGGGGGTGTTTAAAATTTAAACCCAGAATTGCGGTGTTGAAAAAAAAAAATCGAAAACTGAAGGGACCGTTTCCTGTCAGCTGACAGAAAATGAGTCATCAGCGCAGCTTTCGCTGATGTCAGTTTTCGGTCAACGAGCGCAATATAAAATGACGTTTTATTTAATGGAACATTTCAATCGGCCTTCCCCCGCACGCACAAACAGGAAGCAGCAAAGCGACGCCGCTTGCGTCACCGCTGTCACACAGAGCGGCCTCTGTCCCGCCGAGACAACAGGGAAGGCACTGCCTGAAATGACCTCAGGACGTTACTAACAGCGAGGTGCAGGTGTGTTAGGCTTTCTCAAAGTGCTCGTACTCGTTGCGCTGCACAGAACAGCACTGACGTCTATGATTTTGAGAGAAACCGCAATGCCCATCAGCACGGGATAGCGAGACGTTCAAACTGAGAGCATACAATGCAAAGCTAATCGATTACTGATTACAGGGGTGATTAAAACTCAGCAATTCCTTAATAAAACCAGATAAAACGTCTCTGAAGGGCGACATAGCTCAGGAGGTAAGACCGATTGTCTGGCAGTCGGAGGGTTGCCGGTTCAAACCCCGCCCTGGGCATGTCGAAGTGTCCTTCAGCAAGACACCTAACCCCTAATCGCTCTGGCGAATGAGAGGCATCAATTGTAAAGCGCTTTGGATAAAAGCGCTATATAAATGCAGTCCATTTACCAGATACCCAGTTACTAGGAAAAATAAAGTAACCCCGAGAGAACACCTAACATCTGACCAAAACCTAAAAGGGATTTGACTATATCTAGAATTAGGATACTAGTCCGTGGTGGGGTGTATGGAGTGGTACAAGGACCAAGACTTTACATCAAAATACAGGTGGTGCAGAGGCGGAACTGATTTCTATAGATACATGAACATAATTTGACAGGTATAAATTCTGTATACTGCTATCATCAATAGACCTTTGGGAACTTGGAAGTGGGAACTGGAAACAGCTGTGGGTGTTCGGAACAAATAAATCTGCTCTTAAAGAAAGGTCTATTTGCACAGGGCCACAGACTGTGCCCATTCGCGTCGTCTGCCGAACAGCAACTTCCTCGCACTGATACGAGACAAGCGTTTGGCAGCTTCTGCGCCGCCAACTGCAAGACCTGCAATTTACAGGGAAAGCCCTCAGACAGCCACACGGGTGCGAATCAAGACAGGAGCGCACACAAAAGCATGCGATCACCCACAGACAGACCATAATGACTTCAGAAAAATTCAACAGAATCAACTAAATAAAAAAAAAAAATAAAAAAAAAATAGTGGAATTCAGAATAAATGAAAATAAAACAAGTGGTGACTAAAGACTGCACTGCAAATTTGATGTCAAAAACATTACTTTATTAACTAGGATGAAATGTCCTATCAAGTACAAAAAAAGGATCTCTTTAAAGTTGCCACAATCTGTTAAAAACATAGATAGCATCTATTTCCTACTCATAGGAAAATCTTTTTTCCACTAATAATTTTCTCAACATTAATCAAAATGAATAGTTCCATAGATATGAATAAATAATACAGGTATTGTGATGAAGTGATGCGCAGAATTATTTTGTTTCCTTTACATAACTCATTAGAGTCCATACATCCCTCCCCCCACCCCCACCCCCCAAATCAATATGCACACAATATGCAGCATTTTTAACATAAAGGGCAATTTCACCTAAATGCAAATTTCACTCGGTAAAGTGAAAACAGTTGAGTGCTAAAACTCGGGAGGACTGGTCTGTTCAGGTATGTTCAAGAGCAAAAACAAAAAATATATATATAGAAATTTACAATCTGCTCGTAAGTCGTCGACAACATCAATTTAGGTTTGCAGCGCGCATCTCGAAATTATGCAAGACCACAGTTCACCGATGTAGGACTGTGGCACACAGTCAGACCCAACGAACAAAGGGTCAGGTCACTTTTGTGACAGTTCTGTCGCAAAAGCACGTGCACACCAGATTGAAGTTCCTTTTGAAGAGATGCTCCCTCAAAGGGCATCACATGGCAATTTTAACACTGCCACAAGAAACATTTTTGCCTCTCTTTATAAAATTCCAGATCAGGAAGAGCTCCAAAAAACGAGGCTGCAAAGAGTCTATTAAAAAGTCTTTATACAAACCCACTGTATAAAGATGACCCCCCTCCCCATCAAAATTGCTTATTGTAATAGCGACTGCGACGTTTTCGCCAGCCGTTCAGAAGAGAGCCTTCTCTACTGCGTTACGATGGCCGCTAAGCTATGCTAAGCTAAGCTAAGCTAAGCTATGCTAAGCTGTGGTTGATAAAAGTCTGTGGCCTTTTCAACGACGCCCTTTATTCTGAGCCTGAAATGACATTACATTTAGGTTTAATGTGCCCTTTATTCTTCCTTTAGAACCTTCCCAACTGTCCCTCATTCTTTGGGAAAGGATTGTGGAAAAGGTTTCATGGTTTTCTTTTTATTTTTATTTCATGTTTTATTTATTTATTTATTTTTAAACTGGGTGAATGTCTTCAATGAAGCACGTGTGGAGACACCTCTATCAGTGTGGGAGAGAGCTCGGTCTTTCTCCTTTTTATTATGTTTCATATACATCAATATTTCTTCAGCTGTAATACAAAAAACAGAAAAACAAAAAAAGGAAAACAAAATTCAATCTGACAAAAGTTTTACAAACAGGATAGCTTCAAATACACATCGCTCTTCCAATTTCAGTCGGTCAGTACTGCAGGCTGATTAATTTATATATATATATATATATATATGTATATGTATATATATATATATATATATATAAATCAGGCTCTTAGTGCCTTGACCTGGGCCATGAAACATTGACTACCTGGAAGGCCCTTCTGATTCCTGAATCATTCCGAATTTCAACAGCTCCTTTCGAACACAGAAGAGACCAAATGGGTGTGAATGTTTCAATCGGATCTTTGACCACAGGAATCAGGTGAGGAGGGGAGAAAAGGAGAAAAAAAAAAAAAAAAAAAAAAGAAGTAACATTGCCAGGCAAAATCAGATTTCACCCCCAACGAATAAAATTAGTCGACAAATGTGCGGCGATATAAAATCTGAAATGACGAGTTAGCTACAGAATAAATACAGCTCTCTTGAACGTAACTTGCGCCAGGCGTGGCGGCCAACTTGGACTTCAGAGCGTTTCTCAAATTCCTTTAACTGCTCAAAAATAATTACAAAAAAAAAGAAAAGAAATGAAATGAAAAGCATCTCCCCCCCCCCCCTTCCCCCTTTGTAAATGACTGATCCAAGAACACCCCCCGCCCCCCACCACCCCCCCCCCCCACACACACCACCACGTGACCCCACACCCATCCGTGTTTGGATGTGACCATCCCGCAGCCAAGTCTCTTCGCCTCCTCCTGCTTTCTCCCCCAAATCTTCACACGGGGCCAAGCCGAGCAGGGGCCCGGCCCATCCCACACAGTCCCGCACCGGCCCCACTGGGGGGCACGGGGGGGTGGGGAGGGGGGGCCCTTTGGAGATTATGCTGGTTTAAAACGGCACAGACTTCCTTTCGCCAGGGAGGGAGGGGGGGGGGGGCAGTTGGGGGGGGGGCAAGGGGTGGAAAGGGGGTGGGGGAGAAGGGGGGGGGGTGGGGGAGGGACGGCACCAGAGCTGAAGAGGTAGCCTGGTTCCGCCATGGGTTAATGTTCAGAGACACCAGATTCCCGCTGTTCAGGACTTAGAGCAAAGAGCTGTGTATTCTAAGAAGCTGCAGACTGTAGTTTGTTGTTATGCGACCTACGGAATACGGAAAGAGAAAAGATGAGGACCCTTTGTTTACTTCTTTTTTATTAAATGTTCCAACAGACAGTCAAATATTATAGTAAATATCGAAAACAAACAGTACAGGATGCCAGGGGGAGGGCGGGGGGGGGGGGGGGGGGGCGGGTCAGACATGCGAGCAGAAGAAAAGAGCAGCCATGTTGGTGTAACACTAGCTTTCCACAAACACAAATAAAGCTACACAAACGCTCGCAAAGAGGGCGGCTCTCTGTGCGGATGAACTGAAGAATCCGTGCAGAAGGCATCGGATGCGCCTGCCGCCTTTTCCTATCGATGAAATTCCTACGGGAGGCATTCTTTTTTAAACCATAAAATAATCCTTCACAAAAGGATTTAAAAGCATACAACATATACAAATAAACCTGGATCAAAGATTCTAACCAATTAAGTTTGCAAACCATTTAAAATGTCCAGATAAGGACAACGCTATAATTAAGGCTAAGCAGTAATGAGACGCCAAATTAGGATCTGATCCGTCTGGATTTACACATGCCTGTCTGAGTGGACTGCATGATGAACCATTCCTGTTGCAGGCCGGCCAGTTGAAAATTAAGAGAGGGCGCCAGCAACATGCAACACACTTAATTTTTGCACATTAAAATCTTCTTTTTTTTTTTTTGTTTTCCTGTTGTAGTCATCTTTTCTGGGCAGGTACCTAACAGACACTTGTCCGCTTCAAATAAAACTGTTTTTTTCTAACTCACTTTACATCGTGTCATCTATGGGTTACATCCCCGTTCGAGGTAAGCAGGTGAACTTCTCTACAAGTGGCTCTTCCTGAAAACTGCAAATATTTAGCAAATTACAAAATAAAATAAAAAAAACGTACATCCCTCATATTCTTCAGGTAACTTCACTATCAACATGGCTGCAGTGTTGCGATTGTCATTGGAGACATCTTCGAAGTTTGGGTTATAAAACTTTATTACAAAATTTAATTATATAGTACGGTTTCGATTACATTTTTGTTTTTTGTTTGTTGCTGCGACTTTATATAATCGTACACAAATTTAGGCTGTTTATGAAACAGCGCGCTCATGATTAAATACTAAGAGATCGACCCCAGCATCCAGTTCAGACTCCAGCTATTACGCCGGACTTATGACA
>NC_049202.1:70788898-70798898 GCF_013347855.1 Anguilla anguilla | reverse complement strand
AGGAGCTAGCACTCCTAGCTGTGACGGAGGCACTTGCCACTGCAAGAGCCTCACGCCTTTCCTCTGTCCTGATCCTTCTTGACCTGTCTGCAGCTTTTGACACGGTCAACCATAAAATACTCCTCTCCACCTTGGCTGGGATGGGAATTGCCGGGACTGCCCTGTCTTGGTTCGCTTCCTATCTTGCAGATAGGACCTACCAGGTCACCTGGAAGGGGTCTGCCTCTGCTTCTCATCCACTTGTTACGGGAGTACCGCAGGGATCTGTACTGGGTCCTCTGCTGTTCTCCTTATACACCAGATCTCTTGGTTCAGTCATTAATTCACATGGTTTTTCCTATCATTGTTATGCAGATGACACACAACTCTTCTTTTCTTTCCCCCCCTCGGCCACATTGGTCAATGATAAGATCTCTTCCTGCCTGGCTGACATCTCCACCTGGATGGCCAGCCACCATCTGAAGCTCAACCTCAACAAAACTGAGCTGCTCTTCTTCCCGCACAAGACCTCCTTGCTTCGTGAACTCTCAATCACGGTTGATGGCACCACAGTGACTGCCTATCACTCTGCCAAGAGCTTGGGGGTGGTCCTGGATGACCAACTGGACCTCAAGGAGCACATCAAGGCAACATCAAGGTCCTGCAGATTCCTCCTATACAACATCAGGAGGATTCGACCATACCTGACGACGCACTCCACCCAGCTGCTCGTCCAGGCTACGGTGACCTCTCGCCTTGATTACTGCAACTCTCTCCTTGCAAACCTGCCAGCTTGTGCCATACAGCCACTACAGATGATTCAGAATGCCGCTGCCCGGCTCATCTACAACCTCCCCAAATTCTCCCACGTCACTCCTCTGCTGCGATCACTTCACTGGCTACCGGTCGCTGCCAGGATCCGATTCAAAGCCCTGACCCTTGCCTACACTGCCGCCAACAGGACAGCCCCCATCTACTTGCAGGACATGACTCAATTCTATGTGCCTGTTCGACCACGCCGCTCTGCAGCAGCAGGGCGTCTTGTAACCCCTCCCACCCGCCCAAAGGGATCACAGAGCTTCTCCACCCTAGCTCCCCAGTGGTGGAACGAACTCCCCGTCCCTCTCCGAACCTCCCCCTCACTATCCATCTTCCGCCGTGGCCTGAAGACTCATCTCTTCAGACTATACCTAGAATAACCACCACCATGCTGTGTATATATATATATATATACATATTTAAAAAAAAAAAAAATAAAAAAAAAAATACCCTTGTCACTTGTTACATGTTGCCCCATCCCTGCACTTCTTGGTAAATTGTATTTGTCCTAATACTCTAGCTTAATCTTCTGCCTAGTTTGGCTTTGCAGATGTTAGACCAGGATAGTGTTCATTGTTCTCAGCTAGAAATAGCTGTACAAAATAAGTAATTGTACCTTACTGAACCCGTGTTCAGCAGTTGTCTACGATCATGAAAATGCACTTCTTGTACGTCGCTTTGGATAAAAGCGTCTGCCAAATGAATGTAATGTAAATGTAATGGAACCCCAGTTTGGGTTGAAATGCTGATGATTTTATTATTGTAACTAAACGGGAACCATTTTTCATTAGTGAGCGTGTGGACTCATTTCCCTAATAGAAATTGTGAAATGTATAACTGCATTTAGATTTATCCGTATTATTCTATAACTGCAGCAAATTTCAGCTGACTTCCTGCGTAATGTGTACTGGAAAACCCAATACTGTCAAATGCAGTCATATGAAAAACATCATGTGTAATATTTTGACTACATTTCCCAGAAGCCCTAGCGGTGTGCCAGCAGCTTCCACAAGCGTGCCAGGCTGGAGGCGCGTCCTTACTTTGACTCGTCGTAGGGCGTTTTGCAGATGCAGTAGAGCTTGGTGTCCTTCTTGGTGTCCTTTGAGGTAGTGGAGATCATCTTCTTCTTCTTGGGCTTGGTGGGGGTGTGGTCCTTGTCGTCCTCGCGCTTGCGCTTGTGGGCGGAGGGGGGCGAGGCGACGGCGGCGGTAACGGCGATGGCCTGGGCGGCGCTGGCCGCGGCCTGGGAGGCGGCGGCCGCCTGGGCCTTCTCCTTCTCCTTCTCCTTCCTCAGCTTGCTCAGGTCCTTCTTCAGCTCCTCCTGAGGCACAGAGCCGGGCAGGGGGGGGTTAGAGAGGGTTTTCGACCCCACCACACACCGCCACTCGCAACTCTCCGAGCAACTCCAACGACGTAATTAACAAATTATAACAAATTACGAACAACAAATTAACCGAAATCTGTGCCACAGGAAATCTTTACTGTGTCTCCTCTAAAAATGGTGGACTTCCCCACAACACTGATGCTTGTGCTCGTCAGAAATACCACTGCAGGGGGACCGTAGTTTGAATTAACACCGAGCTGGAGGCCTTCACAGGAGGCTGTGTGTGTGTACAACATGGATACTGGTGTTTCAGTGTGGTGGTGCAGAGAATAACATGCTGTCTGGAACATGGATACAGGTGTTTCAGTATGGTAGTACAGTGAATAATGCGCTGTGTCTGGAACATGGATACAGGTGTTTCGGTATGGCAGTACAGTGAATAATGCGCTGTGTCTGGAACATGGATACAGGTGTTTCAGTGTGGTAGCACAGTGAATAACCCTGCTGTGTGTGTGGAACATGGACACAGGTGTTTCAGTATGGTAATACAGTGAATAACGTGCTGTGTCTGGAACATGGATAGATGTGTCTCAGTGTGGCAGTACAGTGAATAACGTGCTGCCTGGAACATGGATACAGGTGTTTCAGTGTGGTAGTACAGTGAATATCCTGCTGGGTGTGTGGAACATGGATACAGGCGTTTCAGCGTGGTAGTACAGTGAATAATGCGCTGTGTGTGGAACATGGATACGGGTGTTTCAGCGTGGTAGTACAGTGAATAATGGGCTGTGTGTGGAACATGGATACAGGTGTTTCAGTATGGTAGTACAGTGAATAATGCACTGTGTGTGGAACATGGATACAGGTGTTTCAGTGTGGTAGTACAGTGAATATCCTGCTGGGTGTGTGGAACATGGATACAGGTGTTTCAGTAAGGTAGTACAGTGAATAATGCGCTGTGTGTGTGGAACATGGATACAAATGTGTGGGCGTGACCGCAAGCAGTGGTGCGTGTCAGCGGAACACTGTCACAGAAGCCGAAGCGTAACGACTCTCGCCCTCGGGGGGGGGGGGGGGGGGCGGGGCTTCACACAGTGCCGGAGCGCGCGGCGCAGGTGGCGTCGGCGTTTTTGGGGCGCCCTCTACCTGGACCTCCAGCTGCAGCTCCTTGTCCAGCAGGGCCCTCTTCTTCAGGATCTCGGCCTTCAGCTGCTCCTTGTGCTTGAAGAGCAGCGCCGACAGCTTGGAGGCGTTCTGCTTGCTCCGCTTCTGCTCCACCGACTCCTCCCGCTTCCGCTTCTTGGCCGCCTGCTTCTCGCCCTTGTCGATCTTGTCCAGGATGAACTTCATCACCTGGTTGCAGACGATCATTCTGCAAAGGTGGAGGCGGGCGGTTTGGTGGGGGGGGGGGGGTGCAAAACACGAGGGCTACGTATTAGCGTGAGCTCGGTTACGCTTGGACCTGCATTCTGAGGGCCAGTTCACAAAGAGAATAATGCTCACAAAACACTCCCTACACTGACACGACAAAAAAAAAGGGAGATTCCACATAAATCTGTCAAACTGCATGTGATCATCGATTACCCCACCCGTCCCAACACAATTCTAATTCTTATCTCTACATAAGTCATACATCCTCAAAAGCTCCAACACCCAGCAGACGGGAGAGGCTCTTTAGGTCTTGTTCACAGTAGTATTTCTGGTGTAACCCACAGCGAGGGCCTGGAGGGTGGGGGGGGGGGGGGGCGCTGTGGTGAGGAAGGGCTCGGCTCGGCTGCACGTGGGAAAGGCTCGGGAGTCGGATACACACAGAGCCGCACCAGCTGTGGGGGTCGGGGTCACAACCGGTTCCCAGACTCGACACGGAGACCGCGAGCGACCGCGGTGTAACCGGGGTGACGGCGCGGTTCGCGGAGCCCCCCCCCCCCCCACCCACCCTGGCCCTCCAGGTCCGCCTCACCCCCCCCCCCCCCCGACAACAAAGCCCCCCCCCCGAGCCCCAGCATGACCCTTCCCAGGAGCCGGGACACGTGGGTAAACACGGCCCTCAGGATTCACAGCCAAGGGGGGAACCTCAGGATTCGCGAAACCCCCCCCCCCCCTTCCCCCCACCGAGGATTCGCAAACACGAAACCCACGGCTGCGGCCCCACAGCGGGTACGGGGCTGGGGGGCGGGGGGCCCAGAGGGGGGGGGGGGGGGGGGGCAGGCGCTGGCTTCGGTCGCCCCCGGCGACGCCCGTACCTCTGGTTCTCCTCGCGCTCGGCGGGGGACAGCGTCTTCTTCTGCTTCAGGTGCTCGATTACGGCGTTCTGCCTCATCACCACCTGCGGCACAAAGCCCACGCCACAGAGTCAGCAGCAGCGCTAACGTTTAAGAGCCCAGACACGCCCGGCTACTGCACGCGCTGGGACAGCCAACACACCTCAGAGAAACCTACCAGCAACGCCACCACAAGATCAGGAAAAGGGCAACACAGCTAAACGGAATGAGTGATCACAGGAGAAGAAAGACTGATCAAAAGAAAAGATTGAGTGATGTCACCGATTCTGTCTAGACCAAGGGTGTCCAATCTCATCCTGAAGAGTGTCGGTGGCTGCAGGTCTTTGTTCTAATCCAACATTAAGGGTCTTGATTGAGGTTTTGATTAGTTGAATCTAGCTGTTTAGGTGTAGCGCTTGGGCTAAAACAAAAATCCGCACACCCTTTTTGGATTAGCTTGGACGCCATGCCGTCTAGAGTAACCGTACGGTCAGCCCTGTGTTCTTAACACTGAGCGTTAGGGAGCCGACCCCCCTGGCTAAGCCTACGGGCCCCCCCCCACCTGCTTCTGGATGATGTCGCTCTGGTTGGAGGTCTGCAGGGACTGCTCGCGCTTGGCCTCCAGCTGCTGCCGCTTCTTCTGCTGCTGCTCGCGGATCTGCTGGATCCGCTGCAGCTGCTCCTGCACGCTGGCGGTCTGGATGGTGACCACGTTCTGGATCTGGTGCGCCTGCACCTGGCCGCCCTGCTGGATGTGGATGGGCAGCTGCAGCTTGATCTGCTGCGGGACGCCGCCGCCCTGCTGCGCCTGCTGCTGCAGCTGCGCGGCCACGTGCGACTGGATCTGCGACAGCACCTGCACCTGCGGCACGGTGATCAGCTGCGGCGGGTGGGGGTGCAGCTGCAGCTGGGGGCGGGCGGCGGCGGCGGCGGCCGGGGCCTGCTTGACCGAGGCCTGGCCCAGGGCCTTCACCTGCAGGGGCGTGGGGGACTGGATGGGCATGTGGGCCTGAGTCTGGGGGGGCAGGTGGGCCTGGGGGGCGGCGGGGGGCGTGGCGGGGGCCAGGGCGGCGGCCTGCACCGGGGCGGCGGCCTGCTGGGCCGGGAGCATGGGGGCCTGGGACACCTGGGACACCTGGGACGCCAGGGACACCTGGGGCGTGGCCGGGGCCTGGACCTGAGGCTGAGCCGCCATGGGCAGCTGCGGCTGCAGCACCCTCTGCTCAGTGGGCCCTGCTGGGATACACAGCCACACAGCCAATCAGATACCACCATTCACACAGCGCAGGACCCCAACAGCCAATCAAATATCAACATTCACACAGCTCAGGACCCGAACAGCCAATCAAATATTAACACTCACACAGCACTCAGGACCCTAACAGCCAATCAAATATCAACAATCACACAGCTCAGGACCCTAACAGCCAATCAAATATCAACATTCACACAACACTCAGGATCCTAACAGCCAATCAAATATCAACATTCACACCACACTCGGGGCCCTTACAGCCAATCAAATTTACGCATTAAAATCACATTTATATTCACACAGATCACTTCACCTGACAATCCAGGAAAACTCTCCCTCCGAAAAACCCTAAAGCCAGGGCTAATGACAACCCAAAACCATTAGCGTCCGGGGCGGGCGGAGTTACCTGGTGTGGAAGGCGTGGTGCTGGTGGCGGTCACCGCCGTCACCTGGGCGTTGCCCGCGGAGACGGCCGGAGGCATGGGGGTGAAGAGGAAGCGCTGGAGCTGCCCGTTGGGCATGGCGGCCTGCATGAGCTGCTGGCCGGGCCCGGGGATGACCGTCACGCCCTGGGGGATGACCTGCAGCTGGCCTGTGGTCTGGCCCTGGCCCTGGATCACCACCGTCAGGCCCTGGTTCCCTCCCTGCCGGTCGCACAAGCACAGACGCACAGACACACGAGACGCATAACACACAGACACACAACACGCAGTTGGTCAGTTAGGGGGCGGAGCACAGCCGGAGAGAAATGAGTAAAGCAGGGGCTGTGATTGGCCTATGACTGCACAGTCTGCACTCCCTGCACAGCCCGCTACGGTCAATATTCGGTTCTGTCGCCATTGTGATGTATCGAACTATGACTGAATTGTGAACATCTGAAACTTAGTGTTACTGGTACATTAGTTAAAGAGCTAGCTAGCAAGCTGGCAGTCGTGACCTACATTAGATAGCTAACCAGCTTGCTAGCTAGCTGCATACCTACCAGTTGTAATTTACACAGCTAACGTCATAGGTTCCAAAATTTATAGACTAAAAAGTTCGATAACAAGGCTACTAAACTAGCTAGCTATTTGCTACCAAGGTAGATATCCTTACAAACCTAAGAAAGCAATGAAGACAGTTAGGATATTAGCCAGGGAAATATTTAGGTGGGCAGAAAGAACTACCTAGCTAGCTACACAGCCTACCTTCTAGTTGTGATTTACACGGCTAACGTTAGCTAAAGATACCAAAACATAGCTCGCTTTCAAGATGAAAAAGCCACGTTAAATTCAATTCTACTCATATCACATAAATTTAGATAAATTCAGACGCTACAGATTGCTTTGAGTCAAAATTAGGTTGCGCTCCCCTACATATGCAGCCATAGCTAATAACTTGTTTAGCCAGTAGGCTAGTAAACAGGCAAGACTACGTGGGTGAGTGCACGTGGAAAGCGCTATCCAATAGGAAGTCGACACATCACAATGGCGACGGACGGACGGACGGAGGCCGGCTGCGCAGGGGCAGCAGGCTGCGCAGGTGCACCTGCCAGCCCACCGGAGCCCTGTGTGGGTATGGATGCTGACCTGCTGCCTTTCCACAGCCGCGCCATGCTGCTTCTGAGACAAAGGATAAAGTATCAAAGAAAACAATTCAGAGGTGGGGATCCAATCGAACAGACAGGCAATTCAGGAAGTCACACGCACAAAAAAAACAAACAAAATCAAAAAAAAAAAAACACAAAACTAAGGCAAAGGATAATGAAGAGAAAACAAGCCAAATTACAAAAGAAAACCAAAGCCAACAGAAAGAACAAATCAAATATCGCAAAATACTTACCCTTCAGCTCAAAACAGTATTGCAGTAATCAAGGTATAGCAGACAGAAACATCTCATTTGTATGAATAAATGAAAAAACACAGAGACACACACACACACACACACACACAATACAGCCACCACCCAGGACACACTCATGCACACACGCTGGGTTGTATGACAGGACGGACAGACGCAGAGAAGCGGAGTGTGGAGAGGGGGGCGGGGCTGGGGGCGTGGCTTGGGGCCGGGGGGGCCGGGCGTGGCTTGGGGCTGGGGGGTCGGCTCCAGGGCTCACCTGTGCTCCCTGGGTGAGCTGGGTGAGCTGAGCCAGGGTGAGTTTGACCTGGCCCTGCTGGGGCCGGGGCCCCTGGGGGGTCTGCGGCGCGGGCAGCTGGCCGGGGGGCGCGGCGGCGCCGTGGGGCGAGGGGGCGGCGGTGCTCAGGACCCGCTGCCCCGCGCTGGTCTGCACCGAGCTGCCGCTGGAGATGGCGGTGGAGACCGGCTGCCCCCGGATGATCTGCGTCACCACCTGCTGCGTCTGACCTGTAGGAGCCACGGAGACACACACACGCACGCACGCACGCACACACGCACACACGCGCACACACACACACGCACACGCGTGCACACACACACACACACGCACACACGCACACACACAATCAGACGCACACACACAATCAGTAATGCCGCACACCACAATCCTCAACAGTCTCTGGAACTGCTTATTGAAGACATTTACGACTTGCGAAAACACAGCATGTTCTTCTGCCTGTTGTTCCATTCAATTGTCTTATACTAAACTCCCAAGTCTCACCAAACAGACCGCAAGACCAGCTGTGGTATAGATGCTGCCTTTAACACAACACATTACATGGGATTTATAAGAAAGAAATGATCTAGTAAAGCAATAATTTCACATAAAATACATTAAAGGCAATGAAAGGTTGCTCTGATAGCACGTGTGAAAAAGAGGTACGTGAGCAGAGTCCACCCAGAGAGAGCGTGAACTGGCAAGAGCTCGCAGGACACACCCAGAGAAAGAGAAAAATAAAATCTGAAGATATGTCCTTTGCTTTGATTCCCGAATGATAAATGCACAATAAATAAAATAAAAAATGCTTTCCTGGCCATCAAAGACAGCCGCATGCCTAGCCTTCACACAGCCGGCGACACCCTCCAAATACGAGTGAGATTAATAAACAGAAAGGACATGACAAATTACGGTGAGCATGTCCGATAGGTGGGGATACTTCACCCTTAAAGCACAACTAAATGCTGAATATTCATAATGCATTCAATTGCTTTTGCTTCACAATAATGTAGAAAAACAAATTGGGTCACAAACAGATGTCTCACACAAGCACAGCCATTTAACCAGAATGAGAGAAAAAACACACAAACTCAAAGCCCGATATGGAGAAAGTAATAAACCGAGCCAGTGCACATGCTCAGACTGGAGAGGGGACATACAGCCGCAGAGGAGCGGAGAGGAGCAGAGGAGCTGAGGGGAGCAGAGCGGAGCGGAGAGGAGCAGGGAGGAGCGGAGAGGAGCAGGGAGGAGTGGAGAGGAGCAGGGAGGAGCGGAGAGGAGCAAAGAGGAGCAGGGAGGAGCAGGGAGGAGCAGGGAGGAGCAGAGAGGAGCAGGGAGGAGCAGGGAGGAGTGGAGAGGAGCAGGGAGGAGCAGGAAGGAGCGGAGAGGAGCGGAGAGGAGCAGAGAGGAGCAGTGCGGAGCAGAGGAGCTGAGGGGAGCAGGGAGGAGCAGGGAGGAGCAGAGCGGAGCAGGGAGGAGCAGAGCGGAGCAGGGAGGAGCAGGGAGGAGCGGAGAGGAGCAGGGAGGAGTGGAGAGGAGCAGGGAGGAGCAGAGAGAAGCAGAGGAGCTGAGGAGCGGAGAGGAGCAGAGAGGAGCAGGGAGGAGCAGAGGAGCTGAGGGGAGCAGGGAGGAGCAGAGAGGAGCAGAAAGGAGCAGAGAGGAGCAGAAAGGAGCCGGAAGGAGCGAAGAGGAGCAGAGAGGAGTGGAGAGCAGCGAAGAGCAGCAGGGAGGAGAGGAGCAGAAGAGCAGAGGAGACCTACTGGCTGGGAGAATACCTGGCTGCACCATCAGTGGGGTCCGCAGGATGGTCTTGCCCAGGGCCCCGGCCTGCTGCAGGGGGGTGCGGATAACGGTCATTCCTGAGCGGATCTGAGCCCCAGCCGTGATCACCTGGGGGGGGGGCACATAGGTGAGGAAACCCATCCTGTTCAGATTCAGCTCCAGTGCTGGAATCAGAGCAGCCTGGAGCAGGAAGCCAGCCAGCACTGGGGGGGGGTTTCACACTGCGCTGTGTGTGGAAGCCTACTTGCACTACATCTGCTGCGCAACACGCTACATTTCAATGGCTGGCCTTTACTACCTCTACCCGCCCCCAAAAAACAGTTTGAATTAAGTCAGCAGTAGCACACAGCAGGGCGTGGGGACGTAACTGCAGCGATCAATATCGAATGCAATAACAGTCATTGCCACCATGCGTACTGACTTTCTTTTAGTCCTTTTTCCTCGTCAATTATGCCCGATGCAGT
>NC_049202.1:70738898-70783898 GCF_013347855.1 Anguilla anguilla | reverse complement strand
ACGTTTAGTCTGAGGGGCCTACCTTCCTGAAAAAGCTGGGATCTCCCATGTTTAGTCTGAGGGGCCTACCTTTCTGAAAAGGCTTGGATCTCCCACGTTTAGTCTGAGGGGCCTACCTTTCTGAAAAGGCTAGAATCTCCCATGTTTAGTCTGAGGGGCCTACCTTTCTGAAAAGGCTAGAATCTCCCACGTTTAGTCTGAGGGGCCTACCTTTCTGAAAGGGCTCGGATCTCCCACGTTTAGTCTGAGGGGCCTACCTTTCTGAAAGGGCTCGGATCTCCCACGTTTAGTCTGAGGGGCCTACCTTTCTGAAAAGGCTCGGATCTCCCACGTTTAGTCTGAGGGGCCTACATTTATGAAAAGGCTTGGATCTCCCACGTTTAGTCTGAGGGGCCTACCTTCCTGAAAAGGCTGGGATCTCCCACATTTGTCTGAGGGGCCTACCTTTCTGAAAAGGCTTGGATCTCCCACGTTTAGTCTGAGGGGCCTACCTTTCTGAAAAGGCTCGGATCTCCCACAGGTCCAGCTCCTCCTCGGCCACCCAGGTCTCGATCACCACCGGGCCCGTCTGTTTCGGGGTCTCTGGTTTTTTGGGCCTCAGGGCACTCGATCGCAGGCCCTTTCTCTGGGGGGTCGGCGTTTCTTTGGGGGGGGGGGGGGGCAACATTTTAAATTTCAACAACAAGCATGAAATCATAGGCCATACATTTTTGCAAAAGGGAAGACATTATGGTAAATTAAACGAAAAACCCAAAAATCTCTACATTCAGATCTACTTCAGTATTTTTAACTGACAGGAGAGTGTTTAGAGACTTGCAAACAGAAGATTGAAATGTTACCACGGGACATCAACGAAAAAATGCCCTACCTTTGGGGGTTTCGGGAACACCAATGGGACAGATGATCTTCCTGATGCAGTACTCCGATCGAATTCCGTAAGGTCCAACATCTCTGCGTTTGATGATCTCCGTTGTTGTAATTTCAGTCTCTGAAGTTTCTAAGAGGTAAAAAGGACAGGACAGGCTGCAAGTTTGCGCTAAGACACACATGCCACATTCCATTGCTTAAAAAAAAAAACAAAGCACATTAAAACTTCAATGTGTTGTACTTTTTAAAAGTCCTTAACCTATGCTACTCCAGGGTGGTGGAATATGTTATCTTGCTGAGGGAGTAGTGGTTAAACTGCTTAGTGACTACTCCAGGGTGGTGGAATTTGTTATCTTGCTGAGGGAGTAGTGGTTACACTGCTTAGTGACTACTCCAGGGTGGTGGAATATGTTATCTTGCTGTGGGAGTAGTGGTTAAACTGCTTAGTGACTACTCCAGGGTGGTGGAATATGTTATCTTGCTGTGGGAGTAGTGGTTACACTGCTTAGTGACTACTCCAGGATGGTGGAGTATGTTATCTTGCTGTGGGAGTAGTGGTTAAACTGCTTGGTGACTACTCCAGGATGGTGGACTATGTTATCTTACTGTGGGAATAGTGATTAAACTGCTTGGTGAATGGTCCAGGGTGGTGGAGTGTGTTATCTAGCTGTGGGAGTAGTGGTTAAACTGCTTAGAGACTACTCCAGGATGGTGGAGTATGTTATCTTACTGTGGGAATAGTGATTAAACTGCTTGGTGAATGGTCCAGGGTGGTGGAGTGTGTTATCTTGCTGAGGGAGTAGTGGTTAAACTGCTTAGTGACTACTCCAGGATGGTGGAGTGTGTTATCTTACTGTGGGAATAGTGATTAAACTGCTTGGTGAATGGTCCAGGGTGGTGGAGTGTGTTATCTTGCTGTGGGAGTAGTGGTTAAACTGCTTGGTGAATGGTCCAGGGTGGTGGAGTGTGTTATCTTGCTGTGGGAGTAGTGATTAAAATGCTTGGTGAATGGTCCAGGGTGGTGGAGTGTGTTATCTTGCTGTGGGAGTAGTGGTTAATCCGCTTGGTGGTGTTAGGATGAGTTATGAGTATTGCTCTTGTAAATGCAGTGTGGTGATTCGTGGGTGGGTGCGTAGACGGAGGGGGGGGATAAGATACCTGTGCGCTCACCTGTGCGGGTGGTGCCCCCGGTGGAGGACGGCTTCACCGCCATGTCGTCCCACCGGAGGCAGGACCACAGCAGCCTCAGCATCAGGCTCACGCCCGCCAGGGACTTCACCGTCTGGAGCCGGTACCTGAGCACGGGACACCCCACAGGACACGCGTCCAATCAGCACAGAGACCCCCACAACGCGGGCGTCTCATTCGCCGCGGCGCCGGCCCGCTGCACGCGAGCCGCAAAAACGAAAAGCACGAAGCGTTTCCCCCTCGATCCGTTTCCCCGGTGAATTACGACCAATCAACGCGCCCGGAACCAGAGGCCTCCGCCAGAACGACCCTCCTGTTTTGCTTGGGCCAGTTTTTAAAGCTGAACTACTGTTTGGAAAAAAAACGACACAAAGGGAAGATATTCCCTCTATCTGCGCTGGGCTCAAACAGAAAAACATCCTCTGTGTCGCTATTGCAATTTCAACGCTAATCGCTTTAAAAACAGACGATTTGCGCCGACGCACTTACTCTGGATTTCAGATTCAAAAAACAACAAAGCGGTGCTTGGCTGGGGAGAGCAAGACGGATTACAGAACAAACAGCAAAGAGGAGAAACAAATTCTCAGCACAATAACCCCCCCCCCCCCCACCCCGCCCCCCTTCACAACGAGAAGACGTTTAGAGCAGTGGTTCGGTCCTGGGGGACCCCCTGTGTATGCTGGTTTTCATTCCAACCTCAACAGCAATCCCAGAAAAATTTTAACAAGCTGTTAATTTTTCTTAATTAGGTGCTTTTCATGTTTTAGAGCTGGGGCCCCCAGTCTTATCCAGAAAGGGCCAGTGTGGGTGCACACACCTGATCCTGATTCTGCTAATCAAGGTGCTTAGCAATGACTCTAGTGATTGATTAGAAGAATCAGGAGTGTGCACCTGCACTGGCCCTTTCTGGAACCCCAGCTCTAAAACACAAAAAGCACCTAATTAAGAAAAATTAACAGCTTGTTTAAAATTCTGGGACTGCTGTTGAGGTTGGAATGAAAACCAGGGGCGACATAGCTCAGGAGGTAAGACCGATTGTCTGGCAGTCGGAGGGTTGCTGGTTCAAACCCCGCCCTGGGCGTGTCGAAGTGTCCTTGAGCAAGACACCTAACCCCTAACTGCGAATGAAAGGCATCAATTGTAAAGCGCTTTGGATAAAAGCGCTATATAAATGCAGTCCATTTACCATTTACCAAAACCAGCATACACACAGGGGTCCCCCCCCCCCCCCCAGGACCAAGTTTTGAGAACCACTGGTTTGGAGAACATCACCCCCCGCACACGGGACACGCCCACCTCCACGTGATGCCGAAGGTGGGCCGGGGCGAGGGGTAGGGCCAGATGTCCAGGGCGGGCTTGGCGACGTAGCTGAAGACGGGCACCTCGCGGATGCCGCCGCGGCGGGCCAGCTTGCGCAGGTCGTCGTTGGGCAGCACGAAGATGCTCTTCTTGCTGCTCTTGGTGACGAACTTGCGGTAGGAGGGCAGTGCCGTGCCCGAGCGGGTCTTCTTGGCCCGGGAGAACTTGAGCAGCCGCACCCTGTCCCGGGTGGAGTACTCCTTGCTGACGGTCATGGAGGTGACGGAGGAGCCGGCGGCGCCGGCGGCGGCGTCCGTCACGGTGGTGGTGACGGTGGTCCGCCGCTCCTCGGTGACGGACACCACGTCCGGCCGGCTGTCCCGCGCGTCGGGGGAGCTGACCTTGGTCACCGTGGTTTTGGTCATGGTGGTGAGGGTGGAGACGGCGCTGTTCTCCGAGGCGGAGACCACCGCCGGGCGGGGGGCGGCGGCGGCGGCGGAGGCAGCGCTGTGCGTGCTGGAGACCTCGGCGATCTGGACCGTCTTGGACTCGGTGGACACGGTGGTGGTGGTGGTGGTGGTGGTGGTGACCTCTGTGATGACGGTGGTGGGCGGCTCCGCCCCCCTCTGGGCCTCGGAGCAGGCCCCGCTGCTGCTGTCCTCCGTGAAGTCGTTGCTCAGGCTGGACTCCTCGGCCGACGGGACAGGGGACGGGACCATCTTCTTCGGGGGGGCGGCCTCCGCCTCCATGGGCTCCGGCTCGGCGCTGCTGTTCTCCTCGGGCCTCCGGAGCTCCGCCGGGGGGGCGGCGGCGGCGGGGGGGATTTGGGCGGGGGGCAGCGGCGAGGTGACGGTGGAGTCCACCACCTGGACCACGTCGTTGTCCAACCGCGCCACCTTCTCGGGCGGCAGGTAGTCGGCATCCGCCGCCGCCGTCGCCGCGGCGACCCTCCCGCCGTCGAGCGCGGGGGGCGGGGCGGTCTGCAGCAGGGCGGGGGGGAGGAGGGCCGCGCTGTTCGACGTCTCCTTGGACGCGTCGGCCGCCAGGTCGCCGTTCATCAGCGGGCGCAGCGGGTCCCGCAGGGGAAGCGCCCCGTCCGCGCCGGCCTTGGCCACGTTGTTCACCTTCGCCTCCACGTTGTTGCTCAGGCCCGGGGCGGACGCCTCTCTCGCGGGGGTCCTGCAGTCCCGGAGGGCTTTGTTTTCGCCGCCGTCCTTCCCGTTCACCTGCACCGCCGCGGCGGGGGGCGGCTTCTCCGCTTCCTCCGCGGCCTTGGTCCCCGCCTCGCGGTTGCCGTCGGCGCCCGCGCCTTCCCTGTCCTTGCGCTCTCCGCCCTCCCCGTACCCGCCGTGCTTCTTGCCGTTCTCCTCCGCCGCGGTCGGCTCCCCGCGGGCGTCGGGGAGGCGCGCTTTCTCCTTGGGTTCGGGCTGAAGGAATTCGGACGGCTGACGCGACCGGGCCTCCTCCTCCTCCCCCTCGCGGTCTTGGCTCTTCTGAGAGGCCGGCGTGAGGGCGGAGTTGCCGTCGGGCGCGGGCCCCGGCAGAGCGGACGTCGTCACTGCGCTCCCGAGGTCGTCCCGCCCGGCCCTGGCGGGGGCGGCGGCGTCGCCCTCGGGCTCAGTGACGGTCTGGCTCTCTCTCGGAGACGCCTCGGACTGAGCGTCCGCAGTCCTTAGGGCCTGGGAGGCGGGCTCTGGCTCGGAGCCGTTCCCCCTGCAGGCCGAGGCCGAGCCCGCCTCCTGCGTCCCGGGCCCGGCCGAGCTCGGCTTCAGCTCAGCGCCGGACCCCGCCGAAACGTCCCGTTTGGGAGCCGGTTCAGCGGCCACGGCCCCCGCCTCCTGACAGGGCGCCGGGGTTTCGGGCTTGACGCTCGCGGGCGCGGTCTCCGCGGCGGCGGCGCCGGGCGCAACGGCCGCGCCCCCGCCCGTCTTCGGAAGGCCCGGCGCTTCCGGCGCTCTGCTCGGCGCGGGGTTCGCCGCCGAGGCCGCGGCGACGGGCTTGGCCTCGAGCTTGATCCTGGGCGCGGGCTGGGGGGCCGCGACGGCGCCCCGCGCGCCCGCCTTGACCAGGGAAGACTGCTTGAGGCGCTCCAGCCGCTGCTTCTCCTCCAGGGTGAACTGCCGGACGCGGCGCTCCAGCAGCCCGTCCAGCTTGGAGGCCTTCACCTTCTTCTTGTACGCCGTGCGCAGCTGGAAGCCCTCGCTCACGTTCACCACGTCGTAGTTGAAGGGCCTCTGCGGGGATTTGGGCCGGCCCTGGCCCTCGCCCCCGGCCCCCTCGCCCTCTCTGGGCTCCTCCTTCATGTCGCTCTCGCTCTCGCTTTTCCCTGAGAGAGAGAGAGAGAGAGAGAGCAGCAAATCAGGAAAACGGTGACGGAAACACCAGGCTGGCATCTCGCTGCAGTTTAAAACAAGAAGAGCTCTTGCAGTCCATGCTGAGGTGCAGCAGAGCAGCCCGTGGCTTGTGCGCGTGAGTGTGTGTGTGTGTGTGTGTGTGTATGCCAGAATGCGGGACAGTGCAGGTACCTTTTTCTTTATCCGGTCCCGAGTCCATCGGGCTGGCATCGACCTCCATCTTCTCAGCGTCCTCCTCCTCCTCTTCCTCCTCCTCCTCCTCCTCCTTGTCCTGCTCGTCGCCCTTCTCCGCAGGCCGGTCCTTCATCATCTCCGCCATCTTCTCCTCCACCTTGTAGTCCTGGCTCTCCTCCTCGGGCGACTCGCCGGGGGGGAGGCGCTTGCCCGCGTCCGGCTTGCTTTTGGCGGAGTCGTCCGCGGGCCGGTCCTCCGGGCCGGCTCTCGGCTGGCTCCTCCTTTTGTCCACGTCGCACGCGGTCGCGGTCGTCACCGTCGTCATCGTCTTCCCGCTTTTGGCAGCTGACCCGAAAAGAAACGCGACGAGAACAAAAGCACTTAGGGAAAACACGCACGTGTATAAATTCACAGTTATCGTCTGAATCGAGGACAGAGAGAAAAAGGGTGGTTTACGGAGAGGCGGGAGAGGGGGGAAAACAGAAAAAGGGAGGTCGCGAAAAACCGGCCAGACACGACGAGAGGCTCGACCCGTACCCTCCAGCTCCTTGCGGTAGTTGACGTTGGTGTTGCCGGGCAGTTTGGGGACGAAGCGGTGCACGTGGGTCTTGCTGATCCAGCTCCACCCGCCGTAGCCCGTCACTCGATACTCCTCCCCTTTCTGCTTCCACACCTGCACACAGAACGGAGCGCGGAGAAAAAACAAAATATATGAGGCTCAGGCGAACACCGATCGATCGGTCAACCACATCACTTACGAGTGGAGTGTAGCACAGTGGGTAAGGAACTGGGCTTGTAACCGAAAGGTCGCAGGTTCGATTCCCGGGTAAGGACACTGCCGTTGTACCCTTGAGCAAGGTACTTAACCGGAATTGCTTCAGTATATTGCTTCAGTATATGTCCAGCTGTATAAATGGATACAATGTAAAATGCTATGTAAAAGTTGTGTAAGTCGCTCTGGGTAAGAGCGTCTGCTAAATGCCTGTAATGTAATGTAAGAGTGAGCGACACTGCAGGTTGCCGTGGGAACCAAATCTGCATTCAGACTATTCCGGAGGTTAATGCTGAAGTTCCCACAAGCAAAGACCGTGAAAGATTCATGGTCAGTGTTCAGGGTCAGAAAACAATTGAGCATGCAATTGAGAGCTTCAATGTAGCTCAAATCATTCGCAAAGAACCTTCCTGTTTGACTTGAATGGCGTACCTCACCCAACAGGCCTTGTCCACTAATGGGCTTCTCTGAATTTTCAGCTTGTCATACCTCTAGATAATGACCCACCCATTATACACTTCCTGTCTCTGGGGATAGTGGGGACAAGGCTAACGTAGGGCATGTGGGCCTCTGTCAAGCAGGCTCAGCAGTCAAGTTGACTCATTTATTCATTTTAGGCATTCAGGTATCAGGTAGTTAGTTAGTACAGCGCATAACAGCTACTGTTGCATGGCAAATGCCCTCCTTACTCTGCCACAAGATCACATTTTCACTGCATTGCGGACTTCAGTTAGACACGTAACATAAATCTAAACAAATTTACAATGGTGTTAATCCACCACCGCAGAAATACAGGGCAGTGTCAGTAATCAAGTGGTTCCCCTCAGGGTGTACCTCAGCACCAGCCTGTAGTTCCCTGGCCTTTCAGGCCCCAGTGAAACCCGGCTCATGTGACCCACTCACCTGGTGCTTTATGGGAAAGGTGTACTTCACCCAGGTGGCCTGCTGCATGGTCTCCTCCTCCTCCAGCTTCTTCTCCCTCTTCTTCACCTTCTCCTTCTCCTCTCGCTCGATGGAGGTCATTCGATGCAACCTGAAGAGGGATTGGAAAGGAGGGGGAAGAAAAAAAAAAAACACATGAAGAGGATGCCACAAACTTACCTTGAGAAACACGTAGCTTAAGACTTAAGAAGCTCAGCCAAGATCAAAGGGGGCGGCTGGGCAGGCGGGGGCGGGGGGGGTAACTCCCGGGCTGGTTTTGGCGCAGGTCCAAGGATAACAGACCCGGCCCCTGGGCGCCCCCCCCCCCCCCCCCCCGGGGTACAGGTACAGGGTGGGCTGCTTCTGCACGCGCTCAGAACAGACCTGGCCCAGCCCAGGCCAGGAAGCCCCTTCCGCTCGGCGGGGGCATAACTCGGCTCTTTGAGCGGGGGGGGGGGGGGGGGGGGGGGGGGGATGCGGTCAGACCCCAGGAATGGCCGGACGGGCAGGCAGGCGGGCGGGCGGGCGGCGGCCGTGCGCAAATGTTTTCTCCCGCGCGGGACGGCTTTGATCCGCTGCCCATCCAGGCGCCCCGTAAACATCCTCCGTGACGCACGCCTGGGAGGGCTCCCGTTAGCCGTTAGCGCTGTTTTGGCTGGACCGCAACAGCCGGGGCCAGCCCCACAAACGCGAATGTCTGTGACTGACTGAGTGACCGAGTGAGTGACGAAGTTACACCATTGGTCGGCCGAGTTATGAAGTGGCACTATTGGCCGGCTGAATCACGTGTGTTAGCTCCAGCACATTTGCTAGGTTTTGACCTGGTCTTGTTTCTTCTTCTATGGATGTCATGGCTTTCGAGGACTGAATTCAGTAAAAAAAACAAAGGGGGGGGGGGTCGGGGGTGGGGAACCAAACCGAGCTCTGGCCCGCGGCGGCACGGTCACTCGCCTGGTGTGTCCGAGGGAGTCCTTCCACACGGGCAGGAGGGCCACCGGCTTTATGGCGCACTCCAAGATGGCCAGGGCCAGGGCGAACTCCCGCGCCTTGCTGCACATCTGCACCGCCTTGATCCAGTTGGACCTGCGCCGAGGAACACAAGAGCGCCACATGTCAATCAATCAATCCATCAATCACTATTTACTTATACAGCACGTTTCATACAGTGGCTGTAGCCCAAAGTGCAGCACACCTGAGCCGCCTTGATCCAGTTGGACCTGCTGAGAAACGCAAGAGCGCAACGTGTAGCCCAAAACAACGCGCGCTAACAAAACAAAACAAAAAAAAACCCCATTCACTGCACAATACCGTCGCCACCACTCCTCAAAATACCTTTTCGTTTTTTTGTTTTTTTTTCCCCAGCGGGTACCTGTGAGAGGCCCAGTTGGGGTGGAGGAAGGGCGCGGGGATGTTGTTCTCCAGCTGCACGATGGTCAGCCGCAGGGTGGAGATGGTGAGCATCTTGGAGCCGTGGACCGAGCCGTTCCACTTGAAGTCGCCCGCCGGGGTCATGCAGAACTTGTGGGCCAGGTGGCGCCGCTTGTCGTGGTCCTCGCGGTGCTGGTGCTTGTTGAGGGCCAGGGTGTTGGTGCTGTACTGGTTGTGGTAGACCCGGTACTTGCCCTCCTGGCCCAGCTTGAAGAAGTTACTCAAGGTGCCCTTCATCACTATTTCCTTCTTGGTGCTCAGACGAGACACTTCTCCTTGAGTGCTTACAGTGAGGATCTGGGGGGGGGGGGGGGGAGAAGGGGGAGGGGGAGAGGGCAAAGGCTCTGTCAGCACTCCGAATCAGACACATTAAGGCTAACACCCAGGAGTATGAAAAACAGCTCGCGGGCCAGGATGGAATCGTTAACCTCATTTCCATGACGTCCTGAAAAACTACAGATACGCAGCCACCTCCACGAAACAAAGGCCGAATAAAAAATAAAAAATAAATTAAACCACGATATGAAATATTTGCAATTCTTTGCGGGACACGGTTCAACTTTGCAGTTCACGCAGTCTTTCTTCTTCGCTGGCCGCGAACGGGTTGTTGTTCTTGATGTGGGGAAAACCAAACACCGCTTCTCTGCCCACCCTTTCCTTTACACAACAGAAAAGTCAGCTATCGTAGCACCCCGCCGTCCGCCACGCAGGAAGGCGTGGAATGACGAACGCAAACAGTCCACGGCGTTGAAGCCTCGAACCGCAAACTTTCACACAGAACATGTTTTCTTCCCAAGGAGAAGAGAAAACAGACCACTGTATGACTCACAGCGATATGAAAGCATACGATGCAGGAATAAACTTGGTGAGGCATCGTCTGCGCACAGACCAAAAACATGTGGCTGAGGAAACCTTGTTTGAGATAAAACAACATGAGCTCCATTCTGTAATTAACCTGCATTCATACCGTCCGCACACCAGTACGCAGCCGCTATAGCACCAGCTTCCTCACGTGAAACAAAGTTCCACTTTACATCTCCTAAGATAATAATAAATAAAAACATTAAGACAAAATTTTATATTATCAACCAATAGTCAGGCCACTGAAAAAAATGTTGTAATGACGACGTTAAACTCTCCTTCTCCCTCCCTCCATCCCTCTCTCCTTCCCTCCCTCCCTCCCCCCTTTCCCTCCCTCCCTCCATCTCCCTCTCCCTCCCATCCTCCATCCCTCTCTCCATCCCTCCCCCCCTTTCCCTCCCTCCAACCCTCCCTTTCTCCCCCTCTCCTCCCCTCCCTGTCTCCCTCTCTCACCTCCTTGCCCTCCTTGAAGGCCTTGTTGGCCTCGTGGGCGGCTGCGGCCACTTGCTGGCTCTTCAGCTGGCTCAGCTTGCTCTCCGGGTTCCGCAGGCGCGTCACCATGCGCGTGGACGCCAGGGTGCCCCGGGCCCCGCCCGCTCCCTCGCCGTTCGACTTCTCCTTCCCCTCACCTGCGGGACGCGCGCGCACACACACAGACACGCACACGCAGGCACGCACAGAGACACAGACACACAAACAAGCAAACATTACATTACATTACAGGCATTTGGCAGACGCTCTTACCCAGAGCGACGTACAACAAAGTGTGTAACCATGACCAGGAACAAGTGTGTCGAAACCCCTAGAGAGAAGTACCGGTCCAAATGCAGGGAACAACCGCATAGTTCAACTTGGACCCTGAAGGTTAAACTGATTAACACTAACACAAACAAGAACAGCAACAATGCAGTCTATGCAAAAATACAAGCAGTAGTTAAGACACGTGCATTAACTAAGTCACCTACGAAACAGCTACCTAGTTACACCCCTAAGCTAACAAAACACACACACACACACACCCACACGCACACGCACACGCACAGACACACACACACACGCACACACACACAGTCTGCGTGAGTGAGCGCACGCTCACAGTTCAGCCCACAGCACCAGGCTTCTTTCAATGGCGCGTTCATACGGGGAATGACTCATCTGAACCAAACTAAACTACATCATTTGCATCGCCTCTTCCGCGCAGACGTCCTCAGAATCGACTGTTTCCAGCTAAGCTCACACCTGAGTCTCTACAGCACCGTGAGAGCCTGTGTGTGTCTGTGCAGCACTGTGAGAGCCTGTGTGTGTCTCTACAGCACTGTGAGAGCCCCTGAGTCTCTACAGCACTGTGAGAGCCCCTGAGTCTCTGCAGCACTGTGAGAGCCTGTGTGTGTCTCTACAGCACTGTGAGAGCCTGTGTGTGTCTCTACAGCACTGTGAGAGCCTATGTGTGTCTCTACAGCACTGTGAGAGCCTGTGTGTGTCTCTGCAGCACTGTGAGAGCCTGTGTGAGTCTCTGCAGCACTGTGAGAGCCCCTGAGTCTCTACAGCACTGTGAGAGCCTGTGTGAGTCTCTACAGCACTGTGAGAGCCCGTGTGTGTCTCTACAGCACTGTGAGAGCCTGTGTGAGTCTCTGCAGCACTGTGAGAGCCTGTGTGTGTCTCTACAGCACTGTGAGAGCCTGTGAGAGCCTGTGTGAGTCTCTGCAGCACTGTGAGAGCCTGTGTGAGTCTCTACAGCACTGTGAGAGCCTGTGTGAGTCTCTACAGCACTGTGAGAGCCTGTGTGAGTCTCTGCAGCACTGTGAGAGCCTGTGTGAGTCTCTACAGCACTGTGAGAGCCTGTGAGAGCCTGTGAGTGTCTCTACAGCACTGTGAGAGCCTGTGTGTGTCTGTGCAGCACTGTGAGAGCCTGTGTGTGTCTGTGCAGCACTGTGAGAGCCTGTGAGTCTCTATAGCACTGTGAGAGCCTGTGTGTGTCTCTACAGCACTGTGAGAGCCTGTGTGTCTCTACAGCACTGTGAGAGCCCCTGAGTCTCTACAGCACTGTGAGCGCCCCTGAGTCTGTGCAGCACTGTGAGAGCCTGTGTGAGTCTGTGCAGCACTGTGAGAGCCTGTGTGAGTCTGTGCAGCTCTGTGAGAGCCTGTGTATCAGCACTGTGAGAGCCTGTGTGTGTCTCTACAGCACTGTGAGCTCCTGAGTCTCTACAGCACTGTGAGAGCCTGTGTGAGTCTCTACAGCACTGTGAGAGCCTGTGTGAGTCTCTACAGCACTGTGAGAGCCTGTGTGAGTCTCTGCAGCACTGTGAGAGCCTGTGTGTGTATCTACAGCACTGTGAGAGCCTGTGTGTGTCTCTACAGCACTGTGAGAGCCTGTGTGTGTCTCTGCAGCACTGTGAGAGCCTGTGTGTGTCTCTGCAGCACTGTGAGAGCCTGTGAGAGCCTGTGAGAGTCTCTACAGCACTGTGAGAGCCTGTGAGAGCCTGTGTGAGTCTCTACAGCACTGTGAGAGCCTGTGAGAGCCTGTGAGAGCCTGTGAGAGCCTGTGAGAGCCTGTGAGAGCCTGTGAGAGCCTGCTCGTACCCGTGTCATCCAGGCTGGTGACGGAGGACTGGGAGGACTTGTCGGCGATGTCGGGCTCCTCGGGGCCCTTGGGCGGCTCGGAGGCGGACGCGTGGCTGCTGTTGCTGTTCTCGTCACTGGGCTGCGGGGGCTGGGCCAGGGCGGACTCGCCCTCCTCGCTGGACTTATCTGGGGGGGGCACATTAAAAAAATAAAATAAAATGAAAAACACACAGCCAATCAGTCTCGAGCATCATGTCGCACCTCATCTGAGGATATGGGAGGTGAAATGGCACACACTGCATTATCCACAGCTCAAACTCAGAAATGTATTCCTCTAAAGCTAGTCAGTTAAAATCTGTTAACTCATAGTGAACTCATGACAAATTATATCTAACTTATGAGGCACAAAGTACCACAACTATTGGACATTACTCATTATGTTACAGTCGTAATGTCTTTAAGCAGGCATACACATGGAGAGGTAAGCATTACTAACTCAGTATCCCAAAAGTTCCCACAGCTCAAGTTTGCAATTAAAGTTTGATAGCGTGACAGCTCCCCCTAGTGGCTAGCCGCACACTCGCGTTCCCTCAACGGCCTCCTCAGACTTGGTAAGCGACCGCGCATAATTAGCTCAGCACAAAAAGGAGCGCCAATCTTCAGCTCCGCGGACGAAGGCACACGGGAGCAGGCCGGTCGAAAGATAGCGCAGCATCCCAAACCGCTCAGTCAGAGAGCAGCAAGACGGAGAGCACACACGTCACTGCACCACAAAAAGCACAACCACCATTTCACAACAACCTGCACTTAAGCAACGCACACGGAACAGAGAATTATGCGAGCTTCTTTTCGGCTCAAAGCGGGCCGAAAAAAATAGCGCAGTTTTATTTATTTATTTATTTATTTAAATTAATTTGGCACCCAAGGTGAGGCAGAGCACGTCCAATTCCCACCCCAAATTTGGAAGGGCTGAACTGCAGCCGCATACATGCGTGAGCCCCACTGCCAATTCGAGAGCGTTGTCTAGACCGCGGTTCTCTGAGACACCGCGGACTGCAGCTACGCTCTCACAGAGCAGAGTCACAGGACTTCTCATACGCGGCTTTGCCTGCAATCTACAGGCGCCCGACTGACCAGCAGGGGTCGCCAGATAGCAAACCCTGTCCCAACTGAACCCTCCCAATTCCCAGGGCAAGCCAATGGCCAATCCCTAGGCACCTACTGGCCACTGTCGGTACTGCGTGTCACTTCCACATGAACTGTGCCTGAAGTACACCCAAAAACCCACAGAGGGCGCTGCGGTTGTGCCAGCTCATCAATACAAAACCGGTCAGCTCCCATTCGTGGATGGATTAAGGCAGTGGCAACCAATCCTGCTCCCCGAGATCTACCATCCTTTAGGTCTTCATTCAACCATAATTTGGCACACCTGACTCTACTAAATAGCAGCTCCACAAGACCTCTAGCTGTTGAATGAGGCTTGCTTTGCTTGGGTTAAAGTGAAAACCTACAGGACGGTAGATCTCCAGGAACAGGGTTGTTTACCACTGGTTTAAGGGTGCAGGTTTGTGAGGTGAAGGACGCCAGCAGGGCCAGACGTGATTGGCTACTGCTCTGTTCTGTGTGACTCCTTAAGTGTCGGTTGTTTTCACAGCAGCACAGCCCGAGCGATGGAGAGATGGCAGGGCATCGCGATCAATCCAGAGACAAGAGCATAAACCGTGAACATGCGAGCACAACAGACAGACAGATGCATGTAAAAAATTATGAAAATTAAAAAAAGAATAATAAACCCAAAGAAATCGTAATCGTCCACCAGGGAAGGTCAGACCAGCGTAGCCGCACATGCTAAACGTGCAGGCTGTGACCGTCGCTCGGCTGGAGGGGGGGGGGCACAGCGCACAGTAATCAGAAGCAGCAGCACGTCAGGAGGATTCTCATTTACATAATGCAAATGGGGCACATGGAGGGGTCAGACAGGATCACCTATCTCAGAACTGAAACATGCACAAAAAAAAAAGAAAAATCAGATTTTCACGTTTGCTTCGCGGTTCTGCGGATGAGATGGGGCTGACTGGGGGAGACAGAACCGGGTTTGAATGGGGCTGACTGGGGGAGACAGAACCGGGTTTGAATGGGGCTCACTGGGGGAGACAGAACCGGGTTTGAATGGGGCTCACTGGGGGAGACAGAAGCGGGTTTGAATGGGGCTGACTGGGGGAGACAGAACCGGGTTTGAATGGGGCTCACTGGGGGAGACAGAAGCGGGTTTGAATGGGGCTCACTGGGAGACAGAAGCGGGTTTGAATGGGGCTGACTGGGGGAGACAGAAGCGGGTTTGAATGGGGCTCACTGGGAGACAGAACCGGGTTTGAATGGAGCTCACTGGGGGAGACAGAACCGGGTTTGAATGGGGCTCACTGGGAGAGACAGAACCGGGCTTGAATGGGGCTCACTGGGAGAGACAGAACCGGGTTTGAATGGGGCTCCCTGGGACAGACAGAACCAGGTTTGAATGGGGCTCACTGGGAGAGACGGAACCGGGTTTGAATGGATCTCACTGGGAGACAGAACCGGGTTTGAATGGGGCTCACTGGGAGAGACGGAACCGGGTTTGAATGGATCTCACTGGGAGACAGAACCGGGTTTGAATGGATCTCAGTGGGAGACAGAACCGGGTTTGAATGGATCTCACTGGGAGACAGAACCGGGTTTGAATGGATCTCACTGGGAGACAGAACCGGGTTTGAATGGAGCTGACTGGGAGACAGAACCGGGTTTGAATGGGGCTCACTGGGAGACAGAACCGGGTTTGAATGGGGCTCACTGGGAGACAGAACCGGGTTTGAATGGGGCTCACTGGGAGACAGAACCGGGTTTGAATGGGTCTCATTGAGACACAGAACCGGGTTTGAATGGGGCTCACTGGGAGACAGAACCGGGTTTGAATGGGGCTCACTGGGAGACAGAACCGGGTTTGAATGGATCTCACTGGGAGACAGAACCGGGTTTGAATGGAGCTGACTGGGAGACAGAACCGGGTTTGAATGGGGCTCACTGGGAGACAGAACCGGGTTTGAATGGGGCTCACTGGGAGACAGAACCGGGTTTGAATGGGGCTCACTGGGAGACAGAACCGGGTTTGAATGGGTCTCATTGAGACACAGAACCGGGTTTGAATGGGGCTCACTGGGAGACAGAACCGGGTTTGAATGGGGCTCACTGGGAGACAGAACCGGGTTTGAATGGATCTCACTGGGAGACACAGAACCGGGTTTGAATGGGGCTCACTGGGAGACAGAACCGGGTTTGAATGGGGCTCACTGGGAGAGACAGGACCGGGTTTGAATGGGGCTCACTGGGAGACACAGAACCGGGTTTGAATGGGGCTCACTGGGAGACAGAAGCGGGTTTGAATGGATCTCACTGAGACAGAACCGGGTTTGAATGGAGCTCACTGGGAGACAGAACCGGGTTTGAATGGGGCTCACTGGGGGAGACAGAACCGGGTTTGAATGGGGCTCACTGGGAGACACAGAACCGGGTTTGAATGGGGCTCACTGGGAGACACAGAACCGGGTTTGAATGGGGCTCACTGGGAGACACAGAACCGGGTTTGAGCGGGTGTTTCCGTTTCCACAGCTGAAATTCTCGACGCGGTGCGGTGCAGAAAAAGATGGCCGCTCCTTCGAGCTCCGATTTTCAAAAGCCTCGCTAAAGTCTTGAGGCCGCTGCGGCGTGTCGTCCCGGCGATGGACCGGCAGCGAAACTCGTTTACCGGCGGACTACGCCGCGAACAAGACGTCTTCTTTATCCTTCCGCTGCTGCCAGGCAACGACCCGGCCTTCATTGTGTGAACTAAACTGTGTTCTTGGGCCAGAAATAGCTGTACGAAATGAGTATCGTACCTTATTGAACCTGTGTTTTTGTAGCTGTCCGTGACCATGAAGTGCACTTTTGTGCATTGCTTTGGATAAAATGTAATGTAATGGAATAAGGAGCACCAATGACCTGCTGCCGAATCCAGCGCGGATGCAGCTACGTTACTTTAGCCACCCAGCTGCACGCACGTCAGCCTCCAGAGACGGACGCTTTGATTCTTATCTTCAGAACCAAATGTTCAGCGCGCTCTTCGTTTTACGCAGGATCGTTACGATTCACGGAAGAACGCGCAGAATCTGACCGTCCGTCTCTACGGTGAGCATCAAACGAGAGAGAGAGAGAGAGAGAGGGGGAGAGAGGGAGAGAGAGAGAGGGAGAGAGGGAGAGAGAGAGAGAGAGAGGGGGAGAGAGAGGGAGAGAGAGAGGGAGAGAGAGACAGAGAGAGAGAGAGAGACAGGGGGAGAGAGAGAGAGAGAGAGAGACAGGGAGAGGGAGAGAGAGGGAGAGAGAGAGAGAGAGGGAGAGAGGGAGGAGAGGGAGGAGAGAGAGGGAGAGAGAGAGAGAGAGAGAGAGAGAGAGAGAGAGGGAGAGAGGGAGAATGGAGGGGGCTCTGACAGAGTGGAGAGCTTTAGCGGGTAGCGGGTGCGCTTCTGAAGACGCAGAGTCAGGCTGCGGTTCGTCCCCCACGATATTTTGGGGTGAATGAGTGGATCTGGAATGGGGCGGGGGGGGGGATGGAGATGCACAGAGACAGCACGCAGTGAGAGAGGCGTCCGCCGGGCAGCAGGGCGAGTGAGTGAGCGAGTGAGCGAGGGGGGGGGCGGAGCGCTGAAGCGTTGCCGGGCGTCGCCGGCGTGGCCCGCTGTACCTGCTGGCTCCTCCGGGCCGGTGGCGGCGGCGGCGGCGGCAGCGGCCGGCCCCTCCTCGCCGCTCTCGGAGGGGGCCCCCCCCCCCGGCCCCCGGGGCCCCCCCGGCGGGGCTGGGCTGCTCGGCCGCGGGGGGGCCGCCGCCGTCGGGCGCGGGCGAGTCGGGCTTCGGCCCCGCGGCGCCGCCGTTCTCCTCTCCAGCAGGGGGCGCCTCTGCTACGGTGGAACGCACAACACAAGACACTCTGGGTCGCCTCCGTCTCTCACAGAGCGCTCCACAAAGCCTACGCTGGGGAGGAGCCCACACGTTCAGTGACAGGACTCCTGTCTGACACTGAGTGAGAATCAAACCCAGCGTGAACTGATGATTCTTCACCAGTGCGACAGGGTTAGGGTACCCATCATGCAGTTTTCTCTCCGGCACAAGAGCACACATTTCGTCAACAGCATGAATTCACACACTGCCAAGCGCCACACACCAAGGACCCTTAAAACACACCCAGCCTGAACCTTTGGAGGTCTGTGAATTGCTGCCACAAAGAGCAATGAATTTAAACAGTTTTTTCAGTTTACAAACGGCATTTTGTCATTTCACACATTTCAAGACATTTTCAGTGTTTTTTTAAAAATGGTTTTCCCCCCTAAGCAGCTCAGTTTGAAATGCCCAATCAATGCTCACGCTGCAACGCTCATGGTAACCTCTTTTATCAAGTCACGTGCAGCTCAACAGCTCGACCAGCAGGGGTCGCTAATGCGCAATGACACATCATTATCCCAGCTGGCCAAAGACCCTCCCTCCCTCCCTCCCTCCCTCCCTGGTCCGGCACGAGCACCAATTACGCGTCGCACTGCAGGGCTGCCGGCCAATCAGCGCTGGCCAGCTCCAGACCCGACACCAGCCTGTGGGGGGGCCCATCCGCACACTGGAACACTGACTCAGCAGCCTGGGCCCTCCAGCAGCACCGTTACGCTGCATTTCATGGTGGAAGTCGGGACCGACGGCAAAACGCCTTCGGAAAGAATCCCGTGTCGGATTCTGAATGTTTAAAAGAGGGCGGCTGAGCTCATAAATACAGGGCTGGAACAGAAGGGGTGAGTGGAGAGGAGGTATAAGGAGGCTGGTCGTTTTGGGGGTCGTACCTGCGGCCGCAGCCTCGCCCTCGTCCACTTTCGGCTCCTCCTGCTCGGGCGGCCCGTCCGGCGGCGGCTGCTCCTCCTCGGGGGGCGGCGGCAGCTCCACCCCGGACTCCCGCCGGGTCTTCTCCGCCTCCTCCGCCGCCCGCCTCTTCACCTCCTCCATCTCTGCGTCCTGCTTGGCCTTCAGCCGCTCCAGGATCTCCTCTGCAAGACCAGGGGCCCCGAGCAGACAGTCAGGCACAGAGAGGGGGGCGGGGGGTGCAGGGGGGGTGAGGGGGTGAGGGGGCGAGGGGCGCAGGGGAGGGGGGCGAGGGGGCAGGGGGGGACGAAGGGGTGAGGGGGGCAAGGGGGCATACCATTCTTGCTCTTCATTGGCTGCCAGAGAGGAAGGCCCTACAGGAGTGTTGCTAAGAGCTTCCTAACAGCAGACTTCTGCAGCCAGCAGGGTTCCTGACACCATCTACTGACCGGGGAGCGACGGTGTCTGTGGCGAACAAGGGGCCTGCTCACGAGAACACCTTGTCAAGCACCGACACCAGCAACATGCTGGTGAGATAACCAACGTCTTCCATTAAGCTATCACATTAAGCATTATAGCACCAGTTTCAGGAGAAAAAGAAACCGGGAGGCAAGCCCTCATAAGCAGATGCCTCCAGCGCCCGCCCAGTTTAGATATAGTCGAAAAACTAACACCTGCTCATCTAAACGGAAACGATTTCAGCATTATATAATGATATGAGTAGCTGTGCAGCTGTGCAGCACATAGCTGCACCTACCCCTACACTACTGCACCTGCCCCACACAACTGCACCTGCCCCACACAACTGCACCTGCCCCACACAACTGCACCTGCCCTACACAACTGCACCTGCCCCACACAACTGCACCTGCCCCACACAACTGCACCTGCCCCACATAGACCTGCCCCACACAACTGCACCTGCCCCACACAACTGCACCTGCCCTACACAACTGCACCTGCCCCACATAGCTGCACCTGCCGCACACAACTGCACCTGCCCCACATAGACCTGCCCCGCACAGACAGACATGGCTGCACCGCTGGGCTCTAATTTCATTGAAGAGAAACCGGAGAAGCTGAAGAGAACCTGCATAATGAGCTAACTGTTTTGGCTGGGGGAGGGGGGTGGGGGTTAGGGGGGGACTCTTCACCTGTCTGTGTCAGACTGTGGCACGCCGACAGAGCTTTCACTCAAAATCAAACAAAAACAACAAGAGACAAAACTACAATTAACTTGTAGTAATAAAAAAAAAAAAAAATACTAACATTAAAAATAAACGGCTAAACCAGGACAAATGAACAATTACAAATTTCAGAAATTAAACGCTCAAATACATTCAAATGGACCGTGTTCTAAATGACCACATACTGTGGCTGAGGAACCACCTTAAGTTTGCACCTAATCAACCAGCAAAAATCACCACCAGAGAAAACACACGACACCCTTACCACAGGGAAAAAGTGTCAAGGGAGACCGAGATCAAAGCCAGAGGAACAAAAGACAAACGTCCGCGCAAGTTGGCATGGAAACATCGATGACCTCACAGTTCACACTCGCACGCCGCGTCGTTACACCACAATGCTCACGAGAGCGCACTCGGCAACGCGCAAGGGGACCCCGTCCTGGTGGAAATATCACCAAGCGCACCAGACAGTCACAGCCTGGAGAACGACAAAAGACCATTTCCTGGAATGAAAATGCTAATCGTTTGAGGGGTGGGGGGGGGGGGGAATAACCCCCCCCAAGTGATTTATTGTTGGATCTGATTTAGGAATTGATCTCATTTCCTCCTCCACTGTAGCGGGGGCAGCCGTGCAGGAAGAAGATTTCTTTCTGGGGGGGGGGGGGGCAGCGCAGAGAGCTGTGCCAATGTCTCATTCCTGGAGACAATCTGGGCTGTGTTGCTCAGTGAATGACAATCTGCCTAAGCGTGCATATGTTCCGTCTGTGCGCTGGAAGTGGGGGGGCGTGGTGGTGGGGGGGGGGGGGGGGGGCAGCCATTCCGCGGGACGCGCCAACGACGTTACAAATCGACCGAAATCTCAGCTGCTCCGCTCCCCAAAGCGGGAACGAACGAGCTTCCGTTTCCAAGCGACCGCCGTCTGGCCATTTCATCAATGTCTTCAACAACAACGACAAATAAAATTTTAATAAAAAAATTTTAAAAAGAGGGGGGGTGGGGGGAGAAACAGCAAGAGGCATTTTTCAGGAGGTTGAGCAAAATCCTTCCCCGTTCCAGACGAAAATGAATTTGCTGTGCGAAAACCTTTTCTTCGAAAGCACCTTTACGGTCTAACAATGGGAGTAAAATTTCAGCTGGTTCATGTCTGTGTGGGTCTGTACGATTCCCTCCCTACTGCTCCCCTGGAGGCTAATTACTGTGCAGAAGCCACTGGTCCCTCATCTCCCTCTCCACGGGACCCACAATGCACCTCTCCACTGGTCCCTCATCTCCCTCTCCACGGGTCCCACAATGCACCTCTCCACTGGTCCCTCATCTCCCTCTCCACGGGACCCACAATGCACCTCTCCACTGGTCCCTCATCTCCCTCTCCACGGGTCCCACAATGCACCTCTCCACTGGTCCCTCATCTCCCTCTCCACGGGACCCACAATGCACCTCTCCACTGGTCCCTCATCTCCCTCTCCACGGGTCCCACAATGCACCTCTCCACTGGTCCCTCATCTCCCTCTCCACGGGTCCCACAATGCACCAGCTCTCAGGGAGCTCTGCTCAGCCTGGCTGCCAGGGCTCACCTGCACCACAGGCTGGAGCAGGGAGTGTCCCTCCCCCCCTTTAACACACCCCCCCCCCCCCAACATCATCCACCACCACCATCTCACTCTCCCCGTCTACTTCTGCTTCATACGGCCTCTCCCCTTCACTCCCGTATGCGCTCAGAGACTATCACTACATTTTAATCTCTCTCTCTCACACACACACACATACCCCCCCACACACACACACTCTCTCTCTCACACACACACACACACACACACTCTGTCTCTCTCTCACACACAAACATACATACTCTCTCACACACACACACACTCATTCATTCAAACACACACACAGACACACACACTCATTCAAAAACACAGACACACACACACACACTCTGTCTCTCTCTCACACACACAAACATACATACTCTCTCTCACACACACACACACACACACTCTCTCACACACACATACAAACACCCTCACTCTCTCATACACGCTCGCTCACATACACTCACTCACTCAAACACACACACACACATTCACTCAAACACACAGACACACACACTCTATCTCCCCCCGACACACACACACTGCTGTTCCTGCTGTCAGCCCACCAGCTCCCTGACGTGATGGGAGAGCTGACCCATGACCGTGGAAGAGGACCAGAGGTTTCACTAAAAAGCCTCACAGTCACAACGCACAAGCCCAAAAAAAAGACAAGGTACAGAGCGCAGTCTGAGGAAGACACACCAGCGCACTGATGCGTACACACGCACGGGACGGGGGTCAGCTCGACACACTCCAGCCGCCCGGAACAGCACCCCGAGGCCAGCGTGCGGCGTTCTGAGAGCGAAACGACACGGGGGGAATAAACCAGCCGTCCAACCAGGGGAGACGACACGGAGGGAATAAACCAGCCGTCCAACCAGGGGAGACGACACGGAGGGAATAAACTGGCCGTCCAACCAGGGGAGACGACACGGAGGGAATAAACCAGCCGTCCAATCAGGGGAGACGAGACGGGGGGAGATGGCGGGGGGAGAGGGTGGGGAGAGGGGAGGGGAGGGGAGCGGGATGGAGATTAGCGCTCCATTGTAGCGCCACGCGCACGCCATTAGCCCACACAGGAGGGTCGCCGCGCGCCTCGCCAACACAAAGACGCCCACCCGCCACGAGCTTCGGCCGTCCGCCACGTCCTCCTCCTCCTCCTCCCGTGGCCTGCTGGGTAATCTGGCCACGGACCCACGCTGCGGGACGACGATGTTTCAATTACGCGCCCGGCTGAGCGGCGGAGCAGGCGCAGCGCCCGCTCTTCACCAGCAGGGGGAGACACAGCTAAACCAGCCGCCAAACAACGCACGTTTCAAAATACGAAATGCAAAGCGCCAATCTTTTCAATCTAATTCTGTGGTATCTCTCAATACGCATCATTTTAAATTCATAAAGTTACTCGCAAAACTCCAGTAAAAGCATCGATGTAAATGTAACAGAGGGCAGCTTTATTTCCCAAAGGTAGAAATATGGCAAACACACTGCAGACTTTCCAGCGCTTCCCAGCTGATATCAGTCAGCACTAGCTGGTAGGGGTGCGACCGTACGCGTATTCGTACCGAAACCGGTGCGGGACTTTTAGTCTTGCTTTCTTGAACGGGAATAACTTTTTTTATTCCAGCTGAATTTAATTCTAAACTCCCAAGTTCCCGCCGGTGCCCTGACATTTGCAAAGGGCCGGACGTTGTTAGTTCAGCTCACCCTTCACCGGTACGGCAGATTTAAACGAGAAGCCGGAGCGCGAGAGACCCTCCAGTATCATTCAATCTGACAATGTTCCAGCTGAAATTGGGTACGTCGCTGTCAGTACATGGAGCACGACAATTCATCCGAGACAGCATCAGCCTGACCGTGCCCATTACTGGAACGAGGAACACACAGACCGGAGCGCAGGCCCTTCTCCCCCCCCGTAGCATTCTCCCCCAGGCTCCCCCCTGCCTATTAGCTCTGGTTCAAAGCGACAAAGCACAGAAGGGTCATGGGAAATGTAGTTCATATTTAAAGGGTAACATTTCCTTGGATTCAAGGCCCCTAGATCAATCAGGTATTTTTCCAACTGCATCTCCAGGGAAATGTCAACACTTTCCAGAATTATTTTCAAATTTGAGGCGTGCGGAGGAGGTTTCAGTCTAAACACTCCATGCTGAAATGTAAACATGCAGTATATACTACACACCACAAAAAAAATATTGCAAAGTTTTGAAAAGCGGTGTACTGACATGGCTACAATGTTAAATGTACACAATGCAAAACCCCAGGAACAAATACAATAACCCCAGCATATAATAAACCCCAACATCACAGGAGATTAAAAACTTGTGGAGGCGGACAGACGTCATTAAGTCTATTTGTTTCAAAATACAATTTGTTTTCTTGCTGAAAACTAAGAGAGAGCATAAGGCACAAGAACCACGAACATCATAGTTAAGTCTGTATTAAATATATGAGATTCTCCAATCCAGAAAGGGGGGGGGGGGGGGGGGGGGGGGTTGGTCTCAAATTGCAGTAACACACACACACACACACACACCAGCCAAAGTGGAAGTTATTTTAAATGAAAATGACTCCAGTGCGAATGTTTCAGTCACTTTATTTTGTATTATATGGTGTTACTAGATACTGTTCACTACATGGACACACGCAGCCAACCAAGTCAACGAGCCTCTCACTTTCTGTTAAAACAGTTAAACCTAAGATTCCAGTAACAAAAAGCAATGTTTGTTAAATCTTAAAGGCTACACATACACACACCAGCTATTTCTGGCAGAATATGTCACTACTGCCGACAGACACAAAGACTATGTTGTCAAAATGCCCCAGAAAAAGGCACAGATTTGGGAAAACCTCCCGAAATCATACACCTCACCTCACACACACTCACTCCATCTCTCCTGTCACATGGCTTTGCTGCTAATCTGGAGGAAAAAAAAATCCAACTTTCCAAATGACTCCACTGTTCTATCCGGCCAGCTGCAACGCCGGTACAACATTCGAGGGTAGAGTCGACGGCAGCGTCAACGATATCGATTCAAAACCATGGCGAGAGGGGCCACTTCCATTTCCCCGGGACCGTGCTCAGTGACGTGCAGCGCGTGCAGAGAAGCCACTCGTGAATAACGACCCCGCGTCATCGCTCTTCCACCCGCAGGCCCGTCGGCTGAACGTGACGACACCCCGCCCCTCGCCCGGCGTGAGGCGCCTCCAACGACCACTCAACACCGACACGAGTGCGGCAGCATCCGGCACTCAACACCGACACGCGTGCGGCAGCGTCCGTCACTCAACACCGCCACGAGTGCGGCAGCATCCGTCACTCAACACCGCCACGAGTGCGGCAGCGTCCGTCACTCAACACCGACACGAGTGCGGCAGCATCCGTCACTCAACACCGCCACGAGTGCGGCAGCGTCCGTCACTCAACACCGACACGAGTGCGGCAGCATCCGTCACTCAACACCGCCACGAGTGCGGCAGCGTCCGTCACTCAACACCGCCACGAGTGCGGCAGCATCCGTCACTCAACACCGCCACGAGTGCGGCAGCGTCCGTCACTCAACACCGACACGAGTGCGGCAGCATCCGTCACTCAGCACCGACACGAGTGCGGCAGCGTCCGTCACTCAACACCGACACGAGTGCGGCAGCATCCGCCACTCAACACCGCCACGAGTGCGGCAGCATCCGTCACTCAACACCGCCACGAGTGCGGCAGCATCCGCCACTCAACACCGCCACGAGTGCGGCAGCATCCGCCACTCAACACCGCCACGAGTGCGGCAGCATCCGCCACTCAACACCGCCACGAGTGCGGCAGCATCCGGCACTCAACACCGACACGAGTGCGGCAGCATCCGTCAGTCACTCAACACCGACACGAGTGCGGCAGCATCCGACTCATCGGAGATCAGATACACGCCGACTGTGTGCCTGACTATAAATGTAAAAAAAAAAAAAAGTCATTCTATTGACACTGCTTCCGTTCCTAAGGAACACTACGGGCTCAAGCAGGCTAGCAACGTCAAACAGTATTATTATGGGATGTTTGGTCGTTTTCCAAGGCCTATTTTTGGGCTATCCAGAGCTGGTAATTTCCAAAGGTTTCCAAAGGCGATAGGAACTCTCTCCTAATGATAAAATCGCATTTGGAAAGCATACAGGCTTCCCTCAAAAAAAGACCAAAAAACAAAACAACGCAAAAAATAAAATAAAAATAATAATCAGTTAATGAAAGACTGTAGACCAGAGAAGCAGAACATGCCCCACAAACAGGCTGCTCCACAAACAGAGCTCCTCACACACACGAGGGCCCATGCATGCAAAAACTGCAGCTAATGTGCGGATTTAAACGCACGTAACCTGAGCCCGCACCTCAAGTCACCTGCGTGCCAACCGTGCCCACAGGGGGGCACTGCCGCTGGGCTCCCCAGAGAGACAGACACCGATGACCTCAGATTTCTCTGGGTGTCTCTGCTAAATATAAAATATAAAAAGGCAGGAGTGCGCACTGCAGTTTGAGCACAGAGCCATTATGTTGACAAAGTCAATTAGCACAGCAGCCTCTCTAGCACTGAAACTCCCCGGTGACCGGGACTTCACAACACACAGTCACGCTTCGCTTCACACACACACACACACACACACACTCTCACACACACACACACGCACGCACGCACGCACGCACGCACGCACGCACGCACGCACGCACGCACGCACGCACGCACGCACGCACGCACGCACGCACACACACACACACACACACACACACACACACACACACGCACACACGCATAAACACATGCACACACACGCACACACTCGCACACACACGCACACACACGCATAAACACACACACACACACACACACACACACACACACACACACACTCGCACACACACACACACACTCGCACGCACGCACATACACGCATAAACACATGCACACACACACACACACTCACACACACACACGCATAAACACACACGCACAGCTCGAGACCCGCACACCCTCTCCCCCCCAAAACTCACAAAAATAAAAACACTTATTTTTTTTAAAAAAATTGTTATTACAGAAACAACAGAATACAACCTTCTACTACTTCTGTTAGCTTTCACCTCAGCTGCTCAACCAATTTTATTTGCCTACAACTTTACACCAGGCTGGCTAGTGGAGGATGGTTCCTCTCTGTTCCTCTAGAGTTTTTTCTTGCCGCTGTTTGAGGGTTTTCTCCCCACTGGGCACTGGGAATTTTTTTTATTTTTAATTTTTTTTACCTTAACTACCTGCTATTTGAGGGGTTGAGGCCTGGTGTTTGCTCTGTCTTCCTGCCTTGCTACTCTGTAAAGTGTCTTTGTGACAGTTCTCTGTAAGAAAAGTGCTGTACAAACAAAATTGAACGCAACTGAACTGAACCAGCGACGCCAGTGACTGAGCACAAGCACCCCAGTAACGTTCCCTCCCCAGCGCGTGCCGGGCTCGAACCCCAGCGGTGGGCGCCCCACTCACCGTTGGCTGCGGTCAGGTAGCACTTGTTGCTGCCCCTGGCCTTGTTGGTCAGGTCCTCGGTGATGTCCATGTGGGTGTGCACCTCCTCCCTCATCTCCTGCAGGGTGGCGTACAGGTCGGCCTCCCAGTACTCCCTGTCCAGGCCGTCGATCAGCTCGGCCAGCTGCACCTTCGTGCTGTAGTACCATATCTTCTTGTTCTCGTGTTCGCCGTCTTCCTCGCTGTGGGGAGGGAAAGGGAGAGAGAGAGAGAGAGAGAGAGGGGGAGGGAGATATAGAGAGACAGAGAGAGAGAGTGAGTGAGGGTGAGGGCGAGCAAGAGAGAGAGAACTCATTCACAAATGACCCCACTCGCAGCTTCCGTCTCCCGCGCCCGTCACCTCAGCCTGCGCATACGCAAACGCACCGCAGCTAAAACTAAAGCGCGGCAGAGTCACCCCAGCGGTGATCCCGCGCCGGCTGCAGGCGGTGAACGGGGCGGGGGCATTCAGTGCGCCCCTCTCTCTCTCTCTCTCTCTCTCTCTCTCCGGGCCCCGCTGCCCGTGTCTCTCGTCCCGTAAAACGCGTGGGGCAAACGGCGGCACTTCCTGCAGCGTCCCGCTATCGCTACCAGCCAGCCTTCGCCGTGGGCTTCCTGTGACGCCCGAACGTGCAAGGCACACGCTTCACCAGGGGCTGGGGTGTGGGGGGTGGGGCGGGAGCCACAGCGTGGCACAGAAAGGGGTTCGGGGGACCCACCGTACGGCACAGAAAGGGACTGGAGGGACCCACCGTACGGCACAGAAAGGGACTGGGGGGGACCCACCGTACGGCACAGAAAGGGGCTGGGGGGGGACCCACCGTACGGCACAGAAAGGGACTGGAGGGACCCACCGTACGGCACAGAAAGGGACTGGGGGGGACCCACCGTACGGCACAGAAAGGGGCTGGGGGGGGAGACCCACCGTACGGCACAGAAGGCTCTGCCGCGTCTTCTCTCCAAAGTAACAGATGCTTATGAAAAACAGGAGGCGGCGAGAGGGGTGGCAGATTGCCCCTGCAGGGGGCGCCACCGCGGCGATGGTGCGGGCGCCCGGTGTCACGCTTAAAACGCTCTCAGGAAAGGGGCTCTCAGCCCGCAGGAGCATAATGGCTCATCACGCTGCAGACCGCCAGGCTGAGCGCACCTGGAGCCGACGCGCGGCTTTCCCAAACGGCGAACGAGAGCGCGGCAAGCCCGGACTCCGCATGTTCTGCTCTCTCCGTCTCGCACAATACGCATCACTCACGCGCCTATTCAACACTCTCCCTTTGATGTTACACCCCCCCCCAGCCCAAACTAATGATGCCTCTTTCCAAGCTTAGTTGTGTTCTAAATGTGTTCTGAAATCACCACTGGCCCAGCTGAGGAGCCAAAACCCAGGTAATTTATGAGCTTAGGACTACATGCTAAACATCCTCCTCAAACGATTCTTGCTGCTATTGTAACTGAGATTTCACATCATATTAATCACTTTTTTTTTTTTTTTTTTTTTTTTTTTTTAGAATGGAGGGATAAATCTAAGATGAACAACGTACTTGAAAACACAGCGTGTACACTGAAACTCCTGAAGTAAATCATTTTCTTTCATTATTTTAGAGTTGCACTCACTGGCGTCGTGCTGCTTTTTAACGCAACGCCGTTACATAAATCTACAGAACACCAACACAACAGGGCCTCCAGTGTGGTCCACCAGGCAGCACCCACAAGTGCGGTCTCTTAAGTGGAATCCACAGTAATAACCAACTCCACTTCCACTGTCTTACATCTACCCTCTCTCTCACACACACACAAACATGCACACATACACGCACGCATGCACACACACACGCATACACAGGCACACGCATGCACACACACACGAACATGCACACACACACACAGACGCATGCACACACACACGCAGGCACACGCACGCATGCATGCCACACGCACGCATATACACACACATGCGCGCGCGCACACACACACACTTCATTCCCAGGATGCTGCTCCCCCCCCCCCCCACTCCCCACAGCTCTCTCTCTCTCTCAGACTCTAAGCGGATCGGTTGCACAGCGCTTTGTGTGAAGGCAGATCCCACTGGAAACACTGAGCGCTGTGTGAGGCAGAGCCAGGACCTGCACAAGTTTACTCTGCGCGGGGGAGACGGCCTCAGCTTCGCTGCGCTCACGCCTCCGTCCGCCCGTCAACGCGAACTGGACACAGGCATTCGCCGGCAGCTGCGTCAGCTTCCCGCTGAAGTTTCCTTCCCTCACGTCACAGTCACTTTCAGCCAATGCATTAGACCCTCGTTATTATATACACACACATCGTTACATTGTGAAGTACGGCACTTCAGAATTTTTTTTTTTTTTATCCTTTAATCCTGGAAAAATAGATTTATTACGAACCAAGGGGATGAATGGGAGGAACGATCTCAAAATTAGCCAGCAGATGTCACACTTCCCAGCTCCATTCATTCCAGGCCAGCGTAAAAGGCGCTAATGGGACCTATTTCAGTAACTAGTGACTCGCCACGTCAAATTCTGAAGACAAAAGGTGTTTTGGGCCAATTTTACGCCGCACGCAGATTTTCAGAGTTCGTGAGAGCCGCAGAGAGAGCGGCTCAAAAAAACAAGAGGTGTTAATTTACCGACACTACGCCAGAGAGGGAGACCGCTCCACCCCAGGTTTTTTTTGGCTGCCATTTTTCTCCCATTTTCTCCCCAATTTAGTTGTTACACTAATTCCCCGTGTGTATCACGGTCCTGGTCGATGCGCTATCCTTCTGTCGGTCTGGGGAGGGTGTAGACTACCACATGCCAGCCTCCGATACATGTGGAGTCGCCAGCCGCTTCTTTTCACCTGACAGCGAGGAGTTTCACTGGGAGAGTGTAACACGCGCGGAGGTTCACGCTATCTCCCCCAGATCCCCTTCCCCGCTGAACAGGCGCCCTGACCAACCAGTAGGAGTCGCCAGTGCAACAATCAGGACTCACACCCTCACCGGCTTCCCCACCCGCGAACACTGCCAACTGTGTCCGTAGGAACGTCTAACCCAAGCCGGCCGGAAGTACCGCTTGAACCCCCGGGGATTGAACCCGGGTCTCCGCGGTGGCAGGCGAGCGCTTATACCTCTACACCACCCGGCGAGCGGCGGCGGCGGAAGGCGGTCGTACTCACACCACGATCCTCCGGTTGAGGAACCAGTACTTGCGGCGGTGGCGGTCGAAGCCCACGGGCTCCTGGCGGATGTACGGCCGGCTCTTCTGGCTCTCGGCCACCGAGTCGGTGACGCCGGGCACCTTGTGCGCCACGCAGATCTCGCACTGCCACTCGTCCTCGGGCACCTCCTCCAGCGGCGGCTTGACGCACTCCAGGTGGTAGACGGCGGAGCAGGTCTCGCAGCACAGCAGGTCGCCCAGCTTGTGGCACACGCGGCAGTGGTCGTCGTACTGCACCACGCCCTCCGACATCAGCTCCTCGCGCGCGATGTTGGTGGTGAGGAACTGGTCCACCAGGAACTGCAGCACCTTGATCTTGCTCTCCAGCGGGCCGAAGGGGTAGTCCTCGCCCTCCTGGTGCGGCAGGACCTGGTGGTACTCCGGGTCGCTCTCGCAGTACACGCGCACCACCTCGGGCCACGTCATGCCGTCGATGAAGTAGAGCGTGGAGTTGACGCTGTCCTTGAGGTCGGCGGGGCCGAAGGTGGTGTTGGACGTGTCCTCCTCGCGCAGGATGGCCTTCAGGAGCGCGATGTGCGTCTCCGCCATCAGCGTGCACTGCTCCTGGCCCACCAGCGCCGCGCAGAAGTCCTCGAAGCGGAAGGGCGACAGCCGCAGCACCGTGCCGAAGTTGCGCAGCACCTCGAAGATGGCCGACACGCTCAGCAGCTGCTCGCCCGGGATCATCAGGTCCTCCGACGTCTTGGGCAGCTCCAGCGGCGGCACCTCCTTCTCCTCGAAGATGGGGGAGCGCGGGCGGTGCACCCGCGACCTCCTCGGCCCTGCGCGTGAGAGAAGGAGAGAGAGAAGGACAGAGGTCAGGAGGGGGGGAAAACAAAATCTTTCCTCGGAAGCACAAGAGGGACCCGATCTGCAGCTTCAGGACCAGACCGACAGGCCAGCGTGTTCAAACAAACAAATGAGCCAAACCATAGAACTGGTGTACGTAGCCCTCTAAAACGAGACAACAAAAGACATGCAAAATCACACACTCTTCTGCGGTGGATTTTTTGGCCAGTGGAGGATGGGCAATAAAAAGCCAGGAAGGCCGCCCCCTCAATATCTGGGCTCCTTGTGAGATTTTCTACCGCAAGGGATTTTTAATGTTTTTTTTTTTTTTTTTTTTTTTTTTACCTTAGTTACTGGTTTCCATGGGTTCAGACCCACTGTTTCCCTATTTTTTTTTTTTCCTATTTTCTTTTCTCCCCCCCCCAACAGTTTAGGAAGTTCCCTAATCTAAAGTCAGCTTGAAAATGACGAGAACGTCCAATAAAGTAAAATTTAAAACAAATTAAAAAATATATATATGTATATTTCCAGCTCCCAAAATCTTCCAGTGTAACGCTGGCCCAGAACATGAGAGAAATGGTGCTCTCCCTCTGCTCGGCTGATGGATGGGGCCAGGAGGCCTGCTGCGTGTGTGCGCATCAGTCAGGTGGACTGGATGTACTGCTGGTATTTTCAGTAACTTATCACCATCACTGTGAAGCTGTAAAACTGTAAGAGGGATTTATTATGACCATCCGTTACTATTGCTGCAGGTGACACCGCCAGACCATAAGAAACTATTCAAAACCACTGCCATTCCAGGATCGCACAGCGAATAACTTTTAAGCCCTTCGTTAGCTGAGCTGTGCTGGAATATAGCAAATATAGCAAGCAATATGTCCCCATAGTTTAACAGCTAGCATATACTGTGGAAGGGACATAACTAACAGGAAAGTGAAACTGAAACTAAAATCAAAACAGCTAGTGAGCCGTGAAATTTTGACATGATGTCTGTTAGTTAGCCTGTATCCTAATCGGCTACTTAATGAGTCAAAAACAAATACATTTACAAATTTACACTTACAAAAAAAAAAGTCCATTGCTATGGACTCATTCTGGCACCACAGGGTTGTGCCTAAACTGAATGAGTTGAGTGACTTCTACAAAGTTAACCATGTTATTCACCAATTGTGTTCATTTCAAGAACATACTTGTTTTTCCATTTGAATGTTATTTTTTTTCACAAACTAAGATATGCATTAGTTATTATCAGTCTACCTGTCCTCCAAGTTATCACTGGCCCAGAAAAAATAAAATAAAAATAACCATATTGGACAACCCTAGTTCAAAACAAACACCCAACAACAACAAAGAAATTACAATTCATCTCACACAACTAAATAAATTACAAAAAAATAACAGACCTAACAGCCTTGAATGACCAAGCTGTCAAACAGCAATTAAACCTGAATGAACTTTGCATTCATTCATACTTCTAAGTTTCTAAATAAACAATTCTAAGCTCAGTGCTCTTGCCATCTAAGGTTTAGATTTGGCTCCAGGGCACATACAGCCTGTCCCACTGTGCCACTTAATTACCAGTGACGATCCCTGCAAAGTGGGCTGTCCAATGGCGAGCCAGGGAGAGATTAACCCCTCCAATGGCGAGCCAGGCAGAGCCTAACCCATCCAATGGCGAGCCAGGGAGGGCACTAACCCCTCCCAAGGCACAAGCCATGAGCAAAAACAGGGAAGAGTGACATCGGATACCTATAAAAAATTTTTTTAAATCAACTGCTTCCACTGGGATCTGGAAACCTGTCTCCCATCTGCCACTCAGGTGTTTGGCTATTTCTTTGTTTGACAGTGTTTCTACATCATGGAGCAGATACTGCTTTGGTTGCCAAATATGCCTCCACCAACTCAATGTAACAAATGTTCAGCCACTGAAAACACAAACATCTCAGTAGATGAGAATGCAGACTCCTTCCCCCCCCTCCCCCCCCCCCCAAATCCACTACATGATTAAAATAATGGCGTACGTAGTACAAACTTGATTTTGCCCTGAATTCAGCTAAAAGGCTTTGTCCGTATGAATAGCAAATGCAAATGCACTCACACCTGAACAGAAGAAAAAATGTCTTCATTGTGCACTTCTGCCATTGCAAAATACGTCGCAACTGGAACATCTGTTCCACCACAAATCGCCAGACAACATTAAAAAAAAAACCACACAAAAACAAATGAACTGGTCTATTGAATTCATAAATTTCGAAGACAAAAACGGCGATTCGAACCTTTCTGATTGTATTTGCGTCACATTTAAACTGAGGGCAGGGGTGCAGCAACGGGCCGATTTTAACAGGGGCAAAATTAAATCCTCAGTTAATCAGTTACAGCTCTCGCCATCGAGACGAATTAGGAGACCGGCTAGGAGTTGGGACAGATTGAGACGCTTCCCTAGCAGACCCCCTCTCAGTGAAAACAGTGGCGCGGCTGCGTGTCTTTCCGTTGCACCAGTCCCCGCTCGCCCTGTCCGGCACGCCGAACAGCACGCGCACTTTACGGTTACAGCCCACTTCGCTTCCAAGCGAAACACAGGAAACGTCGAGTGCTTCTGCGGACCGAAAGAAAGACAGCCCCCCCCCCCCCCCGACAGCCCTTGGTATGGCTGCGGAGAGGGGGGGAAAGAATCTTCGCAAAGTATTCTTGCAGGCATGAAGTCCTTATACAGTCAACGCTGTAAAATATCTTCTTTCAACATTCACTCGGTGGGACTCCACTTCAATATTAAGGGTACCCACAATGCACCACTGCTTTCCCCCCTCCCAAAACCCCTGAAATTTAAACCCACGGCCTTGTTCACTCGATGCAGGCGAGAGCGCAGCTCATTGTGCTTCCTCGCACCGCGGCCATTTTAATTACATAATTGGGAAATTACAATTTGTAAATGAGCGTTCCTAATCATCATTGTCATGTTTTGCTTACCAGACACCCAGCTGCAGATACAGCCACAACACAATAATTAAGACTGAAAAAAGGGGGACTTCCAATGAGCACGAGTATGTTAACAATAAGTATCTTCTACCGATTAGAAAAAAATATTCAGTCATCATGAATACGAATAATTAATAGATCTGCTTTCACGGACACATACTTCGACAGCGTGCATGTACCCTTCACAGCTGCAACCTCTGTCAACAGTAAAAAAATAAATAAATAAACTGACAAATCAGCTCAACAATGGCTCCCAACTTATGAATGAAACAATCAAGCAGAAAACAAGATGGAGAGGAGGAGGGCTTGCATTCCCAATCACCCTCGTCGTTTTCTGACATTTTAACAAGAAAAGACAGCCATCACTTAGCAACACAACCTTCAATTAGCATGTTTAGACCCTGCTGGGTATCTAAATTACCATTAAACTAAATCATTTGACTGTTATTTGCTTTTGTCGTGAATTTATTTATTCCAGTAGTTGATTCAAGTTGTAGCAATTCGGCATTCAGGATCATTATAACAACAAGTCGTAAGTTACATAGAAAATTTTACTTATCTGCAGGAGCTTAAGCATTAACTACATAACTATAAGGAATGTACAAGTACCTTCATGTAAATTCCCTTGTTTTCAGAAAAGACTAAGGCAAAGAAAAATTTAAAAACATTCAGGTTAGAAATGACAGGAGTTAACAATACAAAGGTTCTAAGTTACGACCCTGCAATAGTGCATTTCTCATTATGCTATTATCACCTGACTCATTACATTCGCCTGGCCCTTTAGGAAAGGACTGAATGTTAGAAATCAAAGTTAAGCATCGCACGTTGCAAAACTGCACCAAGTGTAACTCGAAATTGCAAATCCAAAGGCTACCTGATCCACCTGTAACCTGCAGACACAAAAAACCCATCACTTCCTACAGATAGAGGGAACACCAGTTACCTGAGCCAGAGTCAACACTCAGAGACTTATCTCAAGATCACAGCCATGACAACAATGAAAAGATCCAATTTCTTTTGTAACCTTCTACTATAAAATTCCAAATCCAGATGAAAAAAAAATGTGTTCTCCAAATTAAGGCACCTGCTTTAGCAAAATATATGAGGTGCCAGCGGACATAACTGAGACCAATAATCAGCATTTGTACCGTTCAGGAGCACCCGAAAAATCTGATTTAAAAAATCCAAAGGGAAAACACCACGACTTCATATAGGGTTTTTTTTTTATTAAAAAAAAAAAAAATTTTTCACAGAAAACTGCCTTTATTTGTTCATGTTTAGCATGCAGTGATGTAGCGAGCTCTGAATCAGAGTCTCTGACTATTGAAAATCTGATTGGGTAGACTGTAAAAGCTTCCTCTTTAGCATTTGGTGCGACCACAGAAGTGTGAAGCGTCAACCTTTCAGGTGGGGATGCAAGCTCTTGAAACAAAAAACCCCCTGCCCCCCTCCCCCCCTCGTCAAAGGGTCAAAGAAACAGATTTCCCCCAGTTAAGTTCCTCTGTGACGCAGCAAAGCTTTGCATGTAAATCTGTACGTGCACAGGCAAACGAGCACCTCTCCAAAGAGAACCCGTTTCCCCTGAGACCGCCTGGTTCACAAAGCCCCCCCCCACCCCCCCGATGCCACATCCTCAAAACAGGCTCTCTGCGCTGTACGCGTGTGCCACCCAAAGCCACGGGGACGGTGGTTGGCAACGCTTTAACCCACTTTACTACGCGTATCAAACGCGTTCGGGTTGAGAGAAGGCTCATCTGAACAGGATGTTGTGTGCAAGTTTCGCCGGCGCCGCCGCCGCCGCCCCCGGTACAACGGTATAAGCTAACACCTGAACAGGCACTGTGTGAGCCGGCCGCAGCAACACCGCAGGCCCCGTGTCCACGCCGCGGCGGCTCCTCCGACAGTCGGGGAGTTAAGTTGAACAGCGAGCGAGCGAGCGCACAAAGGGCACTACCACCACTCAAGGGCTGTTCCTTTCGACTGCTTAAAAAAAGATAAAGAAAAAAACAACAACAACAGTGACATTCAACAATGACACAGTATACGCAAAGTATCAAACTAGATTTACCCCCCCACCCCCCACAAATGACATGGACCCTGCTGGAGTTACATCTTTTGAATTCATGGTAGGCCACACTGGAGCAACATTCTGAATGGGTCATTATCGCCATGCACCAGGGCTATTTACACCAATGAGACGCTTGCAAGATCCACTCCAGCCAAGCCAGAGAGAATACTCAGGTGTCGGAATTGACCCACTCATAATTGGACTCAGACACAGGACCCACATAAAAGCATCTAACACTCTGACCCCGTCCCATCGGAATACTTTTTCCAAGTAGTGCCACAAACTCAAAGTGGTGCTGCCTGGTTAACAATTACAAACTGAAATGACATCACCAGAAGCTAATCAAATCACACAAATAAACTTCATTAAATTACAGTTTTCTGGCACCTTGTGATCTGAAAAGAGCATGTATTTGAGGGAAACGGTTAATTTAGTATAATACTGATGAATCTGATTTCCTCATCCCAACTACAGAGAAAAATAAAAAATAACTGGAGAAAGAATGATAATGCATAGTGTCATCCTCAGAGTTTACGATTTACGTAACTGCAATGGCTGTTATCATTCGCTTCATTGAAATTCGACACGTATTTACGGTTACAAAATGTTCAACATTGGGCGTATAATACTAGATCTCGCAGGAGTTCAAGAACAATACGTGTAGATCTAAAGTGCTTTTTTGCAAATGTAACAAGGTTGTTAACGGATGTTTTTTTGGGGGGGGTTAATAAAGCTTCCTAAGAACGCACAAACTACAAACCTTATGTTAGTGATTCCCAGTATAAAAATTCAAATGTAATAATCTCTCTAAGGAAACTGAAGAAACGGTTAAAACTCATTCACGTCAATCATTTTATCCTAAGCTACATTAAAAACATAGACCAAATGAAACAACTTTTCCCTAAAACGTGACAAAACGTTATTTTCATCTATTAATAAGGAACCACAATATTGCCAAGTAATGATAATGAGTCCTCCCATCGGCAACAGGTGAAACAGAAGCGCCTGTTTTCAAAACAAAGGGCGCATGCTATGCTGTCATTTGCCTTTGCAAGCTAGCTGGCTAAACTAGCTAACGTTAGCTAATGAGGTAGCTATAGCTTCGCAAAATAGTGCACTACTCAATCATGATATTTTGTCAATGAGATAATGCACCTCCCACAAAATTAAGCAAAACACAACAGTTCCGCCAGTTTTAAAATAACTGTTAGGTGGCAAGTCATTCTTTACAGATGTCATCTAGTCGATACAAACTTTTGCATACCTGCTAGCTTTGCCGATATGAGCATTTCATTCATGCAATACTATAACGTTACATTGTGGTGTTTTTTGTAGCTAACGGTAGCTACGTTGCGCCGCCAAATATCCTTAAACAAAGGAATTATTAATGGAAAATTGAGCAGAAAGTAGTACACCGTAATCTGCACATGTAGCGAAACTTTAAACTCTCAGAACAAGAAAAAAAAACCTAGCCAGCAAACTACTTCAGAAAATATAGCAAAGCGAATATTATCAATGCATTAGGTAGCTAACGAGCTACGGCTAGCTAATGGTTGCAACGTGCAATATTAGTCTATACCAATCTATTCCACCAACGGGTTAAATAGAAAATTAAAACGCATTCATTGCATAAAAAAAATTATGTCCATATTCGAGTGCAAAGGGGTGGTCGCTAATTTCACCACAACATCGCTGATAGTCGTATTGATAACGTTAGCCAGTTAGCTAGCCAGCTAGCGAGCGGCAGCGGGTACAGCGGGATCTGCTCTGTCCTGGATCTCAATAAGCAGAGGCCTGCTTAGGAGTGCATTCTCCATTTTGAACAATGCAGCTTCCTGCAATGTTTAGCAATGTGCACATTGTGAAAAATCGCTCCTATAATTTATTGTTCATTTGTTTAGCATTGCCCTGTGCTTACCACGTCTCCTTTTCATGCGCTACTAAATTAGCTAAGCTTTGCCTAGATTTACCTGGAGTGCTGCCGTACGTACTATGGCTCCGAAAACTGCTTTCAGTGCAGTAGCTGGCATCATCTTCATCGGGTATTTCCTCCAGATAATCGGACTCGTCGTCCAAGGCCTCCTCTTCTTCGTCCGATATCGGCTCTTCGTGTAAAAACTCGTCTTCCTCCGATCTCAAGCTCACTGCATCCTCGTCTTCATCGCTCTCATGGTCATCGTAGACCACCTTGCTTACCGCCCGTCTCCCTCTTCCTCCGCCGCTGCCTGCAACCCTGCCTCTTCCTCTACCCCTTGATGTCGTGGTTGATCCCACTTTCCTCCTGCCTCTCGAGGAGTGGTAATTTCCCCTCCTGGGAGTCGCAATTTCGACATCGGTCGTACCTCTACCCTTTCCACGTAATCCTCGCCTGGGTCTCAAACCGCGGACTGGCCCGGGGGAAGGCTCCTGCATCAGCGCCTGTTTAGGCGGCCTGCCTCTTCTCCCCCTCATTATATAGATACAAATGTATTATTTTCAATTTCAGTTTTCGCGCGCAACTCGCCCACGTAAACCCGGGAAAACGGGTACCGCCTGGTAGTTGAACCTCCGTAGATAACCGAGAAGTAGTCCCACTAAGCCCCGGACTCAGTTAGCGAGAGAAAGCTCAAACAGAATGGCCGGCGTCCCGCTCCGGGTCGCCTACAGTCGCCATTTTTCTTCCTCTCTCTCCCTCCACTGAAAACAGACAGCAGGCCTAGTACGAGGGTCACGTGATCTCTACTCTACAATAGGAGCGAAACAGCTAAGGCTCCGCGGTGATGTGATGGCCATGTTAGCTCAATAATTTGGCAGTGCGAGCCCGTTGCTTACGCGATTGTTTATTTACGCTTACATATTATTTCCAATAATGCTGTGCAAAAGTTCACCGTTTTCTTACATTTTCTTCACTTTGAAAATACAGTAGTAGATATTGTGATGCCGCGAGCTATAAGTGCACTGAAACGATACTTCGCTACCTACTCTATTATGAAAACAAAAACATTCAGTAAACCATGTCACCGGACGTCAAGATTATACCCAATCAAAAAAGAGATGTTGGTACAAGTCCCCGTGTGTACAAGCCTCTTTATTGATAGCTCGTAATATAAATAATACGTGTTAGTACCAAATAGTGGGCTACAAGCATCGACACCTTGAGTCATCGAAGTGATTCCATTTACAGGACCGTAGCGCTCTACAGCACGTTGTATGACGGCAATTTATGCTCTGGATTGGAATGTGAAACGCATGAATGAAGCTCAGTCCCGTAGCTACCTCTTCTGGTTAAAGAACTCCAGCACTACGCAACAGAAATGACATTTTATTGTTGCTATTCAGAATATGTTTCAGGCTGTATGGGTTTTAATGATATTCAGTCAATTCGACATTTTGCTGATAAAAACTGAAGCAATTGCAGTTGCCCTTCATATTTTGAGTCTGTTAAGACGGTTTGTCAAATGGAGTGCAATGGTTTTATTCTCCAGGTGAATATATTTGCTTAATGTAATCATTTAATCTTTCTGTTTTGCTATCACAGCAATGGATTTACAGGAAAGCCAAAATTAACAAAGCATCAATAAGTTAAGTTAATGAATGAAGTCTTCTGGTAGTTTTTGGGTTGTAAATTCTTTTCTGATTCCTTTCTCACTGTATGAGAGAACTGTTGCACATTGCACTGCAACTTACATGTGTGACTGATTGATATATTTGGATTTATGCATTTTCCATCTGATCATTAGATAAACCATTAATTAAGAAAATATTGTAGTCTATGGAAAGAAGTCCATTCTGGTCTATTCTGTTCCTTAGACTCACCAGAGTTAGAGATATCCCCAGACACTGCAAACCTTTAATTTGAGAAGTTTCTTATTAGTGATAACATAAGGAAAAATTGAAAATAAAATGAAAAATAGTACTGAATTTATTCTTTATGTAAGATGTATTAGTCTTCAGTGAAGTGGCTGTTAAGATTACATAAACATATGTAAACAAAACAAACGTGTATATATTAAATAAAATGTTACTAGATGTATTTATTGCCTAGTCTGAACACACTAATCTTCACTTTGATATCTAGGTGCAACATAATTGAGAAAGCTTTCCAGTATCAGACCTTCAACCAATTATGTAATCTAATGAGTACCCAAGCAATGCCCTTCAATCTAAGGCTGAAAAATATGTGATGTGTGTTATTGAAAACCTGGCCCCTTACAAAGCACAGGCAAAAATGAAGTTCCACTCAAAGTGTAAACAAAGTTTGCCTTGAGAACTTACCCTGTCCCTATTCATCCAATATATGTCAAGGCAACTGCTTGTCCTCATTTTTACTGTTTTCCAAAGAAGCCTACTCTGTGTATTTATTTTCTTACCATTGTTTTTATCCAGGTGCTATTCACCAATGCATCCCTTATGCATTCTTCAGTATCGAGCACATCACAGAAGCCCTGCACATCACACATAAAAAAATACTTTTCATCTAAATGCATAGGTGACTAGTTGTCTGCTGTTTTTCCTAGATGATAAGTTCATAGCTTGTTGATATTCTTTCAGTTTCACAGGCAAGTTTAGAAAAATGAAGAAGTCCTTGCAGAAATTTTAAATCAAATTTAAGTTGGTGACACAAAGTGATTCAAAAGTGTATACACTAGACATATTCCCATTTTTTAAATATGTCTTCATTTTAATATTATCAATCATACTTTAAAAAAAAAATTAGTCTTTTAAAATATTGAAAAACACATCAGAATATCTACTCATCCTGTTGGTATATTTATTCAGTTACCTCTTTGGGAGAATGTTCCATAGAAGTATACAACACAGGTAATGGCCAAAAAAGGAAACACCAATATGAAGTCACATAATGGGGCATTGGGCAACCATGTGTCACAAGACCAGTATCCACAGCGGCAAAGAATCTACCATTGTCTGGAATTCTGCACGAGGGGCAGAACTGGGGCAGTGGCACAATTATTTCATGAGAAAGTTAATCAATGTATGCCTGTTGATGGAGATCACTGGAAAATACAGTTTCAGATGTAATTCCAGAATCTTCCATAGGTGCTTCATTGGGTTTGGATCTTGTGACTGAAAAGGCAATTGCATAACATGTTTGCCATGCTCATCAAACCCTTGAGTACACATACTCTGTGGATAGGGGCATCGTCATCCTGGAAGTCACCCTTCCAAACAGGAGAAAATGCTGCAACATGGATTGCAGGTGATCATGGAGAATCTGTAAGTAATGATTAGAATTTATCTTGCCTTCTATGGCAATGACTGTGCCCAAACCATGCCATGGTTTGCACCCCACACCATTAATAAAAACTGCCCAAACGCCTTGCTATTGGAGCCAAACACTTAGGCCTGTATGCTTCTTTAAATAGGTACTACACATGCACTCCTCCATCTATCGAGCATATGCGAAAGGATGATTCATCTGCGCAGATTACATTTCTCTACTGCTCAGTTATTGATTTTTACTCTTTGCACTCTCGTACTTGCAACTGCAAAAACTACCAGGTATTACGAGTGGTTTGTGTACTGCAACCAGACTATGCGCAGACACTGTGATCCAGGACTATGTGTTTCCTGACACGTATCCCCTTAGACCCTGTTCCTCTGAAAGCATCATCAGGTTGTCCTGTCTCCATCGCTGAAACTCCTGCCAAACATGCCCAAGCAATCATTCCTCCTTCAAATCTGCTGAGGTCTCATCTTCTAGCCACGCTAGTCATAGTTATAGACAACCAGACCTGCCCAATACTTTTTGTAGTGGGACGTTAACTGCTTAATTAACTGAGGTACCGCACCTGTGTGGAAGCACCTGCTTTCAACACCTGCTTTTTTGTGTCCCTCAGTCACCTAAGATTGCACTGGTTGAAATCGGATCCACTGTAACGGATACAGTTGAAAGCTCATTTTCATCTCCAGTTCCTGTCTTCTTCAAGGGCCTCCAGCTGCCAAATCGACCCAGCTCTATACTGATTATTTCAGAATCTTATTTCAGGTCCCACTGCCTTCACAAAAGAAGCACAAAAAGCATAAAATGTAGAGAAACATCTTCAATTCTTCATGCTGAGTAGGTTTCAGAAGTTGCCTGTCTTCCTTTTGATCCTTTTTACTCATTCTTGACATTTCAAAAGTGGGGATCTGATTTAATTGCTGTCCACAGTGTTCTTCACACATTGGCCACAGTTCAATATGAACGAAAATAGAACATAAATACTCCAAAGAAATTAAAGATACATTTGAAATGATACAATTTTGACAGTGGTCAAAAATCCCCTAAAATTTTTGTAAATCCATCCAAATAGTTTTCAGTGCTATGCCAAGGTTTCCCAAAGCAAACCCCCCCCCCCCCCCCCCCCAGGCATAGGACACAACAAGGCAAGATAACATTTTGGATAAGATACCAGTCCACCACAGGACACACAGATAACAGTGTAACGTCGTTTTTAACCAAGACAAGATGTCTTTCTGGGAAATTCTGTGGGAGGAAATGAGAGCAGACCAGCTGCACACAGACTTGGGAAGAACACGCCAACTCCGCACAGACGCAGATACTCTGCAGCGTGAAGTTGTGAGGTGACACAGTAAATTAATTACCCTACACACTAGTGCCACAACGTCACCCAGCTTAGCTTCATAACCAGATGCAGTGACAAGCTCGTATTGATTTGTTACAGTAAAATTTCCTAAAACAAACACTGCTAATAAACTGGTTTTTGACATTACAAAATATATCTAAAATAAAGCTTGCCCAATTGCCTCCATTCACTGTTTCTGTTGGCTTCACGCATGGAATATCCTAAGACTTGGCTACCAGGCAGCCACGAATATGTGGGTATAGAAAATGGATGGATAAGCAAATTGAGCTGTCTTGGTCATTGAAGCTCTTGCTACATTCAATCCAACAATCACTCCTATTTCACTGTCACTTAAGTCTCCCTTTGCACCCAAGTTAGCCATAATTATAGGAAATAATGGATGTCTAGGAATTTTATTTTACCCTATGCATGCCGGGATGTTTTTGTTAAATTATTGTATGAATCACACCTGCATCCCTTGCATGTACTTTTTGTCCCCAGACCCCTCCATTCTGCTACCTCTGGACATCTAGCATCCCCCTCCTCTCTGTGCACCTGCAATTCCAGGCCATGTCTCCTGTCTGTTCTGGCCGACTGAGGTGGAATGAGCTTTCCACTGCAGTCAGAACATCAGCAGGAGCGGAAACCCCGCCTATCTTCCCACTGCAGTCAGAACAGCAGCAACAGAAACCCTGCCCATCTTCCCATTGCAGGTAGAACAGTAGTAGCAGAAACCCTGCCCATCTTCCCACTGTAGTCAGAACAGCGGAAATCCTGCCCATCTTCCCACTGCAGTCAGAACAGCAACAGCAGAAACCCTGCCCATCTTCCTACTGCAGGTAGAACAGCAGAAACCCTGCCCATCTTCCACTGCAGTCAGAACAGCAACAGCAGAAACCCTGCCCATCTTCCTACTGCAGGTAGAACAGCAGAAACCCTGCCCATCTTCCACTGCAGTCAGAACAGCAGAAACCCTGCCCATCTTCCCACTGCATTCAGAACAGCAGAAACCCTGCCCATCTTCCCACTGCGGTCAGAACAGCAGAAACCCTGCCCATCTTCCCACTGCATTCAGAACAGCAGAAACCCTGCCCATCTTCCCACTGCGGTCAGAACAGCAGAAACCCTGCCCATTTTCCCACTGCGGTCAGAACAGCAGAAACCCTGCCCATCTTCCCACTGCATTCAGAACAGCAGAAACCCTGCCCATCTTTCCACTGCATTCAGAACAGCAGAAACCCTGCCCATCTTCCCACTGCATTCAGAACAGCAGAAACCCTGCCCAATTTCCCACTGCATTCAGAACAGCATACAAATTGTCTGTTGGGTTGACATTACACTTGCTGATTACTAATTGGCCTGGTCGGTGCCTTCTTGGCGATATTGCATTTTCGTATTCCTGAGAGTCACGCGGATGTTCCCCACTTCTGTCTGTGTGGTTGTGGCTGTGATGGAATAAATTGCAATGTAATGCCCGTCATTTTTTGTTGACTACCAGCAGGTCAAGGTTGGCAGTAGGCCACATTGTCACAAACCATTGAAGAACTTTGTGAGAAACTGTGAATGTCACCATGCACTATGACACTGTGCAATAATGTGATTCAAGGCAACAGGAAAGGTCACTGTTATATTAACATGGAATAGCTAGGCACATTACGGGATGTATCCAAGTGATGGAATATGTAAGAACAGAATAGCGGTCAACAGGAAGGTCCCACATAGGGGAAATATTGATCCAGTAAAGGCTTCTGTCTTGGACAAAAGTCATTCATCAATTAAGAGTATTCTTAAGGGTTTTGTTTGACCTTTCTTTAACAGAATCAAAAAATACAATGTGTTACACCCTTTGGGTTCCCAACTTCACTGTCAGTCTCTATTTGACTTGTATTTCTGTGGATAACAAATCTGCAACGTTTTGTTGGGTTACACAAAATGGATGGGATTAATCCTGTCCTAAGGAAAACCAGCTCCTTCGGGTAATTGTGGCTAGGTTATTGTGAAAGATTATGGTAAGGGGTGGAGGGGGGCAAATATGATGATAAGTGTAAGAATCAGGATAAGAATAAACACTAAATCCTGTGTTCAGCATGAAAATGAGGGCCATTAGAATGCATCTGAACAGCGATGATTACATGGCTGGTGGACAAAATGGCTCTACGTAGTCTGGAAATGATTAAATGATTGGTCCCTTGAAACCAGTAGACAGAATGAGACAGAATGGCTGAATAATGTAGCGAATAAGCCTACAATTTCCAAACACAGTGATTAGCTGAGTAGATGATCTGTGTGGACTGGCTAACTTGATTAGCATAAGATAATTCCCGAAAATTAGCTTCAAACACCAAGGTAAAGGTGCAATTAATAGTAAATTACACTTTAACAAAATGCTAACTAATTAGTAGACCTCGCGCACTTGACCTCGTAATTGTTGTCCTGATTCACTGGCATCACGTAAGTGCGTGATCAGTACCATGCTGCCTACTAAGATGCTGTAATGTGGTCCACAAAAGTCATTACATTTATTTATTTACGTATATTTATGTCATGTTAAAATAGTGGCGAACCTGAAATTGAAATTATAGGTAACGTTCATAGATACAATGTATGTGGGTAACTGTTGAGGAGCTTTTCTTTTCGTCAGAATTATGTTAACTAGCTAGGCTACAGGGCAAGCGGTGTTGGCTGTTACAAATAAAATACGCGAGCCCGCCATAGGTAGCGCTTTTCATTTGCTCGATAGCCAGGTTTAGGAGGGAAAATG
>NC_049202.1:70713898-70736398 GCF_013347855.1 Anguilla anguilla | reverse complement strand
AGAATCTGAAGCTTGGTCAATAATAATGCATTTATTTGGACAATGTTTTAAATCTACCATATCGTAATATTCTCCATTTCGCCTTCTTGATTACAGGAAAACCGTTTCTTCTTAAGATTCACTGGAAAAAAAAAACATACCTGTGATCTTACAAACTTGTGGAGATGGGACAGCAGCTCCTTCGCGTCAGGAGCCATTACCAATACGGTGAAATGAGCATCGAGCAGCAAGCCAACCCAGTCCACGATCTGCAACGAAAGAACCCCATCAACTCAAAATCCAACATAGGCAAAAAAACATCACCGAGAATGTGCGTGTGTGTGTACAAACCTGCGTAACTGTAGGTGATCTCAAACCAGACGTCTGTGAACCGACATTTTTTTGCGAACACTTCAAATACAGGAAGTGAAGGTACTGGAGAAACAGCTGGAACACATAAGGGGGGGGGGGGTGTGTGAGAAAACAGGCATTCGCTACTGTTCTTCAGCCTCACAGCTAACGAGAAGAGCTGGTGCACACGACCTCACGGAAGCGACGGACAGACACTCACGATAACCTGCTGAGCCGAGAGGTCTTTCAGGGGCGGGAGCAGGAAGTTCTCGCTGTACGCCGTCTGCAGGACTTCGTTCCTGAGAGCCCAAAGTTAAGGAACTCATCACAGTACCGACCCGGTCCAATTCTCAACAATTCCCAATTCTCAATTCTTCACAACCACAGAGCTCACTCACAGCAATGCCAAGGATCGGCATGGCCGCCATTTATAGAGAGAGAAAAAAAAACGTGCTAAAGTACGTCAGAGAGCCTTAAGTACGCACTATCAGGGGGCCTTAAGTATGTACTATCAGAGAGCCTTAAGTACGCGCTATCAGAGAGCCTTAAGTACGCGCTATCAGAGAGCCTTAAGTACGCGCTATCAGAGAGCCTTAAGTACGCGCTATCAGAGAGCCTTAAGTATGCGCTAGAAGAGAGCCTTAAGTATGCGCTAGAAGAGAGCCTTAAGTATGCACTATCAGAGAGCCTTAAGTACGCGCTATCAGAGAGCCTTAAGCATGCGCTATCAGAGAGCCTTAAGTACGCGCTATCAGAGAGCCTTAAGTATGCGCTATCAGAGAGCCTTAAGTATGCGCTATCAGAGAGCTTTAAGTATGCGCTATCAGAGAGCCTTAAGTATGCGCTATCAGAGAGCCTTAAGTACGCGCTATCAGAGAGCCGTAAGTCTGCACTATCAGAGAGCCTTAAGTACGCGCTATCAGAGAGCCGTAAGTCTGCACTATCAGAGAGCCTTAAGTATGCGCTATCAGAGAGCAATAAGTACGCACTATCAGAGAGCCTTAAGTACGCGCTATCAGAGAGCAATAAGTACGCACTATCAGAGAGCCTTAAGCATGCACTATCAGAGAGCCTTAAGTACGCACTATCAGAGAGCAATAAGTACACGCTGTCAGAGAGCCTTAAGTACGCGCTGTCAGAGGGCCTTAAGTATGTACTATCAGAGCCTTAAGTATGCGCTATCAGAGAGCCTTAAGTACGCGCTATCAGAGAGCCTTAAGTACGCGCTGTCAGAGGGCCTTAAGTATGTACTATCAGAGAGCCTTAAGTATGCGCTATCAGGAGGCCTTAAGTACGCGCTATCAGAGAGCCTTAAGTATGCGCTATCAGAGAGCCTTAAGTACGCCCTATCAGAGAGCCTTAAGTACGCACTAAAGAGAGCGCCCTCAGCGCAGCGGCAGAAGGATACAGCAGGGCGGCCCTCTTCAGCCCCACGGGGCAGGGGGTCTCACGTGCCAGCCACGCCGGCGCCTTCTCCGGCCTGCAGGGGGCGCTGTGGACGTCGCAGCTGTCCTCCTCCTCCTCCCTCTCCCCCTCCTCCTCCGGGGGGACGGGGCTGAAGCCGTTCTGCTGGCCCTCCTCCCTGCCGCTCCCCGAGAGCAGGCTCTCCATGAAGGACAGGCTGTCCAGCTCCACGCTCACCGCCTCCAGGTCGCCGTCCGGAACACTGCAGACAGAGAGGCACGGGGGGGGGGGCACTAGAGTCAAAATGTACACCATGGGGAGGGGGGGGGGAACGGAGGGAAACACAGCAGCAATACATAACATCCAAACCCAGAACATGCAGTTAAAGCACAGCTATGGAATCAGCACATTGGGGGAAAATGGTAAAAAAAGGACAGGATGGAAAATGACAGCGGACTGTAACCCAGGCCTGTCTAAACATAAGTCCACCACCCTGGACTTCTAAGCACTTTACCGAACCACAGGTACAAGAGAAAGATGAAGACGTTTGTGGTGTGGGGATGGCTGGTTTAAGCAGCCACATCTGCCCTGGGTCAAGTTAATGAGACCTGGCCAATTAGATAATTGGTTAAGCTAATTCGATAATTGGCCAGGCTAATTGGACCTGGGAACAGGGGTAGCTGCACCTGTGCGTAGTGAGGTAATCAGTGCCACAGGTTAAATCTGCCATCCCGATCCACGGGGGAGCGTCTCTGTCATGACAGTTTTTGACATCTGCTCCTTGGCTGTAACATCTTCCCAACCTCATGAACAAATGTGGGTTTGGTTGGAACACCGTCTCACTGTGTCTCTGTGCTGGAGGGCCCCTTGGAAAGCCACTTCGGTGGCCTGTGGCAGGCTCGTTTGCCACAACGTTATTGTCAAGTCAGTACAAGCTCAACAGGTTTCCAAATTCATGTCTGGCCTTCCTTCCCCGGGATACCTGCATCTTCTATAGGTATTTCAACTTGTTGTTAAACACTTTCCTTAACAAACTGATGCATGTACAGCAAAAAAAAATTTTCCTGTGGCCCTGGAGGAGGAGCCATTCTGTGCCTGGGCGTGGCTTTGGGCTGTGAGTGACAGCTAATGGCATTCACCTAAGGAAGGCCTTGAGGCAGGCGCAGGTCACAGCCTCTGGGATGTCGGGGAAGTGTTGCAGACAGAGCTGCGTGAGGCAGTAGTCCTTCTTCTCCAGAGCCACCATCAGGAGGTCAGGGCAAACACTGCAGAACAAACAAGGTTTCCGGGGAAACGGTACATGATATGACATGACAAGGCACAGTAGGGTTTACTCAAAGGAAAAAAATGGTTCTCAAAGACTTTTAAGGTGTCACTCTCCCTGCTTTGGAATGTAATAATACTGACATCATTTGCAACTACTGCTCACACAAGAGCTCACCATAAAAGTTTTACTCTCAGCAGATGAAAATCATTCAAAGAAACAAACAGAAAAAAAATGTATCCACTACCTATGAACTTACTTTGTAATATCTGGTTAATTGATATTCTTTAAATACATTTTGATAGCATGGCTGGAATTTCAGACGATGCGGTGTACATTTCTGATGCATTAACACCGTTTAGCTATTCCAACCCTAAGCCCTGGCCTTGTTTCTCGACCCTACACTACACTGTATATATACATTTTTTCGATTTCAGTATCCAAAGTGGAACCCCCGTAGTGTGAGGGGGGGTGTGGGCACCCATGCGCCCTCACCTGTGACACAGACAGCGCGTGCGCACCAGCTGCGCCAGGGCACCGTGGGCGTAGAAGCCGGGCTCCGATTGGCCGCGCGCCACCAGCTGAGACGCCAGGCGGCCCGCGGTGAGCTGGAGGTCGGGGGCGACGGCTGAGCTCAGGTACACCTGAACCTCCGTCTGAACCTCGTCCTCCGGGGCGGCCTGAGCAGGGCGGAGAGAGAGAGAGAGAGACACGCAATCGCACCGAAACCTCAAAATGGACGCCAGCAGCACACACAAAAAAAAATCCAATCACAACCTAGTGATAGCGCCGACGACAGAGGTCAGGTAGTCATGCGTCGAATGCGTCTGTTTACCGTTATTCGCTCGAGCACTTGGTCCACTGTGAGGCTGGAGCCTGCTTGACTCTTTCGACTCAGTTTCTACAAAAAGGGAACAGCAAAACAAAAACAAACAAAAGCAATTACAGCAGTGCCCATCGTCAGCGCTTCTGTGACGCAGCCAGTGCGGTAAACCAGCTCCGTTAGGGGAAGATCACACTGCCCACGCAGTACTGCTGTGTGTGGCCCGCATTCAAACCATCAGACGATCCTTCCGTCCACACACGCACTGCGCCCAGACGAAACGTAAAGCGGTGCGTCTTACGCTCTTGCGTGTCTCCACCCCTCGAGAGGCTCTCTGCGGCTGGGCCTCGTCTCCGTGGAGCAGGGAACTCCACGACAGGACAGGAGCTGCTCCTTTAAGAAACGAGAAAAAAAAAATACAATCACGTTTCCTCCTTGCTTGTTTTTCCTTCAACGCTTGACTGTAAAGGTATTCTTCCCATTGTAGGCATCCTTACTTAATAAAGAAAAAGTATTGCAAATGCATATGCCTGTCAGGACTGTACAGCACTACTTGTTGTGAGTGTGTCAAACTGGGCAAAGTTCTGTGCAGGTAAAGCCTGTCGTTACGGTGTGTGGATCGGCTGATTGGACGGACGGTAAGAGGTCCCAGTGATGTCACAATCTGTGAGCTTGTGCAGCATTTCCCCTGGCACGAGATGAGCAGCTCACCCTCGGTCCCGCTCTGTTTGAGCTTCCCCAGGGCCGTGGCGAGAGAGGACCGCTGGACCTCGTACGGCACGACGGTCAGGGACTTCCCGTGGGGAACGTACAGCTTCCCCGTGTGGCCCCAGATCTGTGGAGGGATGCATAGCATTTATCCATTACATCACATTACATTACATTTACATCACATTACATTACATCACATTACATCACATTACATTACATCACATTACAATAATTTAGCAGGGGCTTTTATCCAAAGCGAGGTACAAAAGTGCATATCATGGTCATTGGAACAACTACAAAACACAGGTTCAATAAGGTACGATACTCATTTCGTACAGCTATTTCTAGCCAAGAACACAGTTCAGTTCACGCAGTGAACATTATTCTGACCTAACTTATGCCGAGCCAAACTAGGGAGAAGAACAAGCTACAATATTAGGACGAAAATACAAATGACAAAAAGTGCTGGAATGGGGGTACATGTGACATGAGTGTCGTGACAGGGGGGGATTTAAAGTGAAACGATTCACAGAGTGATGGCAGTTAGTCTAGGTACAGTCTGAAGAGATGCGTCTTCAGACCACGGCGGAAGATGGGTAGTGAGGGGGAGGTTCGAAGAGGGACAGGGACCCAACACCGCTATGGGGAAGAGAAAAAAAAAAAAGCCATACACCAGAAACATGCAATGAATTAAAGGCCACAATCCTGACCTGTCCAAATATTCTCCCGGTCATCTCCTTGCTTGCCTGCAGGGTCTGGAAGTTTGTGTTCCATATACACAGGTAGTCTGTGAGAGAAGGGAAATAAGCACGAGCTCACACTACAGGCTACACCTCCACCATTAAAGAACAGCAATGTCCAGTGCAGAGAAGATGCCACTTTTATACAAAAAAAAAAAAAATGTTTCAGGACACATTTGTACACAAGTGTTGCAAATAATCTATAGAGCAAACGTGAAATAAAGGAATTTAATAAAACAAGATGATGTAATGAATATATAGTAAATAATAAGAAAGGCATTCTAGGATGAGTTTACTGAATTTCACTTCTTACTGAGGAAGTAAATTCTTTAGTCTGAAGTAGCAAAATGTATAAATATGGAATATATTAAACGTGGCCTTTTAACATTGTGCGGAGTTAAAGAGACTGAATTTAAGCCTCTGTGGATCTACTATTGAACTGATAGTGCTGAAGATCCCCACGGATCCCCGCTGGTCAATAACAAAGACTATTGGTGCACAAACTGAGATCATGTGGTAACACTGGAAAATATCAACGGCAAAAGAAGGGGAATAACAACCAAGACTGCAATCTCACACATGGAACAGGCAACTTCCAATTTTTACACATTCCACAGACCGTGTGTGCATGCATAAAGCATTGCCTCGCTTTCTTGTAACTGCAGTCTTGATGCGTGTGTATATGAGCGCGTGCATGTATGTGTGTGTGTGTGTGTGCATGCCTGTGTGCATGCGTTTGTGTGTGTGAGCATGTGTGCGTGAGCATGTGTGTGTGCCTGTATGTGTGCGCGTGTGCTTGCATATCCGTGTGCCTGTATGTGTGCGTGTGTGTGCATGTGAGTGTGTGTGTATGCGTGTGAGTGTGTGTGTGTGTGTGCGTGTGTGTGCATGTGAGTGTGTATGAACAGAGAGCGCACCTTTCCCAGCCCCAGCGGAGGGGTGGGGGACGCCCACCACCGCCACGTGGGCCTGGTCCAGGGCGAGCAGGGCTGCGGAGGCCAGGGCCCCCTCCCCCACGGGCAGGCTGAGCAGCAGGCTGCGGGGCAGGGTCTGCAGCACCTCCCCCAGGGCCCCGCCCCTCTGAACCAGGCTCTGGAACACACTGCCATCGGAACCTGAGAGGGAGATAAAACACACACACACACACGCGCACACACGCGCACACGCACACAGACACAGAGACACAGAGACACAGAGACACAGAGACACAGAGACACAGAGACACAGACACTGAGTCAGCACTTTCAGAGACTGTTGGGTATGGTTTGGTGCTTCACTTACAACAATTTAGCCTGCAGATCTTATTACACAGCTAAACAGCTAAAACTACTGAAGTTCAATTTAATTTTCTGGAACATTCATATACAAAGAGGGGAGGGAAAATCAACAGTGTGCAGCTTCAAAAGTATTTTATTTGGGGTATAAAAGAATATTTAGGGGGTGAAAATAATACTGGTATGCAAAAAAAGCAGAGGCTGTTGGACTTACATAAATACAGAAGACTTATACTGTTATCCTGTACAGATGCTGAGAAACTTATTGGATGGTGGGCAGTTCCCTCCGTGTCCAGTCTGTACTTCTGTGTGGAGTTTGGGTTGAATCTTTGAAGATACAGGAAGTGATTCCCGTTCTGTAACGGGACAGGGAAAACTTTGCATTCAGGGAAGGACAAAAGGCCGAGCTTTCACCAAGAGGACAACCGCGACCAACGGCAAAGGCTACGTTCAGCGAGCTGAACAAACTGACAAACTGGCAGGTGACCGGAGCGCAGAGTGTCTGACCTGTTCTGTGGAGAAGATGACGACCAGCTGCTTCCCCTCCACGACGCTGCCGCTCCACCTGCGAGCGAGAGAGAGAGCACGCGACGGAGTCAGACCGGCACGCACTCACCGCGGCGTTCATACCGCCAGCGGCACGGCAACCAGGGGGAAACGCCGCCTACACCGGGCAGCGCAACACAGCGACAGGGAACGCCGCGACGGGACTGAACCGAAATGTGCCGATTTCATTGAAGTTCAACACAACAAGACCAGGTCAAAACCTAGTGTGTGTATGGCTGGACCTCTCCGACCGAGCCAATGGTGTAACTTCACAACTCGGCCGACCAATGGTGTAACTTTGTCACTCAGTCACTCAGTCAGTCACAGACATTTGCGTTTGTAGGGCTGGCCCCCGCTGTTGCGGTCCAGCCAAAAAATGAACATAACCAATCAGAACATTCCATGTGCTGAGACACGTGCGCTTATAGCGAGGGAGCGACATTCGCACAGGAAACCCCCCGCAGATCACCTGATGACCTCCTCCTCTGACAGGACGTCCTCGACGGGCTGCTGCGGAGCCGCCAGCACGGAGTCCAGCGGTCTCACAGCGCCGCGGCTGAACAGCACCGCGGGGTCCCCGTCACGGGCGGCGTGGACCCGGTCTATATCAGCAGAGACCTGGGGGGGGGGGGGGGAGAGGGGGGGGGGGGAGAGGGAGAGAGGGAGGGAGAGAGGGGGAGGGAGGGAGAGAGAGAGAGAGAGGGAGGGATGGAGAGAGGGAGGGAGGGAGAGAGGGGGATAGAGATAGAGGGGGGGAGAGAAAGAGAGAGACAGAGAGAGACAGAGAGAAAGGGAGAGAGACAGGGAGGGAGAGAGAGAGAGGTTGGGGGAGAGAGAGAAAGAGAGAGAGACGGAGGAACAGAGAGAGGGAGAGGGGGGAGAGGGAGTGAGAGAGATGGAGGGACGGAGAGAGAGAGAGGGAGAGACAGAGGGAGGGAGAGATGAAGGGAGATAGAGAGCGCATCATCAAATGAGTGACATGGCAGGAAAATTATAGCAAAGTAATGAAAAGTAGGTGAGGAATAGAGAAGATTATTTAAACTGCTCTGGTTTCTACAAAATGTGAAGCAAAGGTGGAAAGTTCAGGGTAGCTGAAGAATTGTGCTTATTAGCAAATTTTTCAACCACATTTGCTGAAGAGTTTGTGAGGTCATTTCAGTCAAAGTGATTGCATGTTTTAGCGTGCAGTGAAGTGGAGAGATAACAGCTTTCTTTATAAAGGCACAGAAACTATGCAAAACAAATAATAAAAAAAAAAAATCAGCAAGCTCAAATATGATATATAAAAAATCACGAGCAGAACAATACTCACAGTGGCTCTGAATACTTTGTCAAAATTGATGTCCTCATCTTTCCAAACTCTTATAACCTGGAGTGACACATTAAGAGCACGTGCAGGGTAAGCGGAGTGTAATTCTCCGAATGAACGCTCCAAATGCAGAATTCCATTGTTTTACACAGATTGCTACGACATAAACAGTTAGACCACATATCATGAACAATGCACTTAAAAGCATAACAGAAACACGGCGCAAAACATGCAACCCGCGCCTAAATAGAGAGCACAACGCTCTTGACGAGCTGCGGAAAGATTAAATGGCTCGGTACCTTGTTATCAGTGACCACCACATATTCCCCGGTCAGAGTGTTACACACCGCGGGACAGGTCAATGTTTGTCCCTGTTTTACTGTCCAGCTACCCAGAGGCTTCTGATCGGACACCTGGAAAACAAGCGTTGTGTTAGTAGATGATGGTGATTCCGCACTCGGGGAACAACCGGGTTACACGTCGACGTACAAATACAAAATACAGACACAACAGCTGGCGTACTTGTTCGCAAACTGACTAGCTAGCACTATCAGCATGTCAACCAGTTACTGAGCTAGCTGGCTAGCCAACTAACAAGAAAACAGGATACCAAATGCAATGCCAGTGCGAGTTCCTGCGGCGATGCAGCTGGGTGCATATTAGGGAATCGTGACATTTCTACTGTAATCTAACGCGATTCATTTGGCACTAACATTAATTGCTGTCTAAATGTCGCCGGTATTCGAATGGTAAGGCATCATAACATCAACTACCTCGCTACCGTCAAAATGTAACCGAACATGTAACAATGGTGAAGTCTGCGTTCTACATCTTAGTGTTAGTTCAAGACCATTAAACCTCGCTAACAGTAACTACTGTATAAATTGATTAACACAGTCTGACGAGCACATTTACATCACTTCTGAGAATTCCTGGGGCTAGCGAAGCATGCTCGTGTTTTGAAAACGGGACAGTAGTCCCGATCAACACGAGACAGTGTAGCAGCTTGTTAGCTACGGCTGTTACACTAGCGAATATGATCCATTTAGTACCAACTTACTTTGTAAACTGTTACGGATCTCCCGGAGTCCGTAACTACTACATGGTCTGAATCGTTGCCACATTCAACGCCTTGAACGCACGTCTCAGGAAAGTTCTGCCCTGATGCAAGTCCGCACAACGTGAATCCCTCATACAGCGCGGCCATGCTGGATGTGGAAAGTGAAAAATGTGCAATCGCGAGATGTACGTCATGCTACCGTAGAATCTCCAACACCGTGAAATCCCCTGATTGTATGTGGAACCATATTCAAACGGTGCCTCGTAGTGGCCCGATGTAAATACTGCATGCGTTTACTGTCATAAAACACATGCACAAAAAATAGTCCGTCATTGCGGTCTCTCTCCTTACTATTTTACCGTGTCAAATATAGTGTTGTTATTGGAATAAGTATTATTGAAAAGCAGACATTCTAAAATATGTCAGTGATGTACAATGGAAACCGGGAGTGTTTTATGATGACATTATCAGTAAAACAGTCTTAACTGCGCTCGTCCCCATATAAACGACATAAATTAATTTCCACAATAAAGACCACACAAAACGCAACTGCAAGTAACCTTTATTTACTACAAGATTTAAGAAAAATGTAAGATAATTACAACAACAAAACAGAAAAAAACACATAAGCGATAAAAATGACTCGAAATGGAAGAACCCAGAGCGACTTCCAGCAGCCGAACAAGGATGGCACTTCTGAGAAAACACCACAGCAGCCTGGCGTATCCAGCCGCATTAACAATGACACTAAAAGCTTGGTCCTTTTATTTAATTTGCCATATAATTAAAAGATACAGCAACACAAAACTCTAACCACAGCGGTACTCACTATAAAAATAGACAAAATTGAAATCAGGCAAACCCTGTAAAAAACAAATAAAAGTAAAAATCAGCATAAATGAAAGAAATGACAGTTATATACTTTCTCCAATCACGCACACACACACACACACACACACATGCAGGCACGCACCCATGCACCCACACACGCACACACACACACACACGGGCACACATACACACATATGTATATATTATATATACCATATACATTATACCATATATAATTTTACATTTCAATTTTTCTGGTAAACTGAAAGCAATCAAGTTTAAAGACAAATCAGATATCAAATAAGCTGCAGTGAAACGTCCGTCATCTTGTTAAATTCTTGATTCAGTTATCCATCTTTAACCAAGTCAATGTACAAAAATACAGTTTTTTTTTTGTAATACTGACCAAACAGACAGAAGCTTTAAAATAGAAGATTCCACCCTCCATGTGCTCAAGTATCTATTAACCACCCTGTGTTATTATTCCATGCGACAGCTTCTCAAAGTTCTGAGTGTAGTTTCAATAAACCTCTGAGCGATACAGATGGTTGTCAAACCACTTAATGATGGCTTTCCTTTATTTTTGATCACCGTTTTCTGGAAGTTCACTAACACAATAATAACAGCTGATTTCTGGATACTATTATGATTACTGACTGTAGGAACAACTAATATGAATCTAAAAACAAAAACAACAACTCAGGAATAGAAAGGGAGGTAACCCTCCATGAATCCACCCAGTCCTGCGTTTAGATGTCAAAACAAGAACAAATCAAATGCTTAATTTCATATCCAAGCGTAAGACACAGAATATTCAAAATTGTATAGAACAATGCAAAAACAGAACTGAGAATCTCACGCAAAAACTATTTACATGACCTAATCATAACTAAGTCATAGTTATTTCATATCATATGATTAATTATCGTGTATTTACCTTGTCAGTCATTATAACCAAGCATATGAACTAAAACTTGAAACAAAATGTTGACATTCTCAAGGGGAAAACACACGCGTGGTGCAAATAAGGCTATCTTCAAAAAAAAAAAAAAAGGAGTCTATGCCAGGGGTTTGAGAGAACAACAATTTCATTCATATAAAAACAGGGATTGTTCATTGGACATTTTTTTATTCAAGGGCCAACCCTGTATGTGATCATAACTGTGTGAATAAATCTCTCATCACACTACTGCTGTCTCATTGGTCAGTTCAATTATTACGTTTTGTCCTAGCTGCTACACAAATTACAAGGCGCCCAAATGGAAATGAACCTGCCCTAAAATGAGCATCTGACAAGATTAAGATGGTAGAAATAGGTTCTTATTAACTGTGTCCTAAACTCGACAGGTTTTTTTTTTTTTTTTTTTTCAGATTTGCCAATTTGCCGTAGGCGAAGAAAAAATAGGGTCTCCAAAGTTCTAATAAGTTTTAAAAAATGACTTAAGAAGGTAATCGTTCAGTTACTGGCTCTCGGTTCCAATGTATGTGTTTGGCATGGCATGGCATGTCTTAAAATGATAAGCAGTGCTCCAATTTCTCATTGCACTAAAAAACTGAGAAGAGCTTTGCTGCCCAGTGTTTAAACAAATTCATTAAGTAAGGATTATACAAATATGCTACAAATTTGGTATACAGGTCTGTAGATACACTTTCGCATGCTGAGGCACTAAGTGGAGAACTGTAGTCTTGGAGCATGCTCACTTTCGTTTGAAAAGCTGCTGCATCACTTATCATACAAGGGGTAACTAGGCAGCCAATCAGCTTGCATTCAGTTTTTTTTTTTTTTTTTAACAAACGTTTTCGTTAGGCATCACCTACTAATCCGTTTTAACAGTATATATACCATTTTAAAATATTTCATGCGGCATAAGAATCCACCACTGGAATTAAAATGTTTGTAAGGTAACAGAATCTTACCTAAAAAGCATTCCTTTAGTACAAGCTTACATATTCCGCCATTTCCTCCACGGTATCCAAAAATGCACAAAAAAAAGTTATTGGCGCGGCTAATTAGCAATGTGACAGATTCGTAAATATTTTCTCAGCCATCAAAACTGGTACACGGCAAGCAATGTCAACTGGCATTCCAAAGAGTGCAAACAGTGTGAAATTACCCAGGAGTGTGAGACAGGTGTGCAAGGGGTCTCACTACTGTCTCCTGTCCTTCCCCTTCATCTCCCTGTCCCTTAAACTCCCTCCACTGTACCCATAACCCACTTACATTTACTCTTTTCTGTGTGAGCAGGGCATTCCTGCTTCATTCATAGATGCAGTTATATGACTTTAGACTTCATCCTATACAAGTATTTCTGTTGATTATTATCGATAAACAGAGGTGGAAAGCCCAGGTGTCAGAAAGTAAAAGTCCTGCCATATGGTTCTTCCACCCATGAACTCAGCTAGCTGATTTCGCTAATTAATTGTACATCCTCCAATGAAGAATTATGCTAATTAGCAAATCCAGCTGATTGGAACAAAACACTGGAGAGGACTTTTACTTTCTGAATCTGGATTTTCCACCTCTGTTGATAAACTCATACTGATTATTTAAAAAAGGGACAAAGTTAAGTTCCCTCGCTATGATCACAATATTCACATTACTCATATGTCCTACGTGACCAAGGTGATGACAGGAACAGAGATTCCCGTTTAGAGTTCAAGCTTCGACGAGGTTCTCCGCGTATTACAGAAACGTGTGCCATTTTTCCAATACACTCTCCCGCCTGGGATCTGAGAACAGAGCCTCAAAGGCATGTTTATTTTTACATCCGTCCCTTTCAAACGATGTAATACGATTCGCCAGCTCTCGATGTTCACCACATGCCTTCAACATTCGTTTTTTTACACGCTCCTCCCTTCTGTGTGGTTGTGTGTTGGGTATAAACCTACCAGGACCCGGTACGTGTGAACGTATACTGATATGTCGGTACGTGTAGAAAAATACAACTTGAGTAAATATTGTTAAAACCAGCGAGTAAGACAGAGGCAGGGTTTTTTTTTTTTTTGCTTTGTGTATCAAAAGCATCCATGAGGCAGAAGTTTAGAGCAGACCTGAGTGCTGTCGTCTCGATCGGTGATTGTACGATTTTTTCTCCGCGAGCTTTCAGATCCGAGCTGAGAGGAAGGAGCCAAAGGACAGAGAGGGCGGACGCGGATAGCAGAAGAGCTCCTGAACAGAACCGCGGCGCACGCTTCACAGACAAAACCCGCCACTTTCAGACACGCCGCGCGGGCGCGCCGCGCGACGCGGACCGACGCCGACCCTCGCGCTAGGAGCGCACGCTCAAGAGCCGGCGGGACGCTCGCGACGATTCTACCTCCCGCGATTAACCCTTTCATTCCCGCTGCGTTCGCACTGCGGCAGGTATAAACGCAGATCGCCGGCAGCGTACGCGACGCCGCGTCGCCAGGACGACCCGGGCCTAAGCTCCACACGTGGAGCATCTGCTTTCGAAGGTTTTGCGTGATTTGAGAAGAAATTTTAATGAGAGAACAGTCGTTTGTTTAAACTAGAACATTCTGGGCTTCAAGTGTATTATAAGTCAAGGCTTTCTGGGGGAAAGAAAAAAAAAAGAAGAAAGAGCACACGTAAGGAAAAGAACACAGAACATTTAATGCAAATTCTCTTGGCAAACGGCTGGAGCGTTTTGCTGAATCAGACCGCTTTGCGCACCCTGCTGGTTCCTTGACGCCAGACGAGCAGCCATTTGAAAGGGGTCTGATTCGGCACACCCCAGCCGGGTCTGCGCAGAGGGCAGAGGCACTCCCAGAATGCTTGGGCAACAGGAACCGGGACATGGCCAGGGAGCTTTTTTTTTTTTTGTTTTTTTTGGGGGCGGGGGGGGAGGGGATGATGATTGGAACATCGCCTATCAGTTTGGGAATTCGCAACTGAAACACCACCTGTAGAGCTGTGGGATTACTGGAGGGGGACGGCCCGTGAGATTTTGGGGGACGACTGCTGGCGGCACAGCCGGCGAGTTTATTGTGACCCGAGAAATCGCCCCGCGCAAGTTTCAGGATTGGCTATTTTACGCACTGCCTGTGGCTTTAAGGATTTACAATGGGGCTGTGGGGCAGACAGGCGTGGGCGCGGGAGCGGGCGTGGGTGTGGGATTCATTTGAAGAGGAGGAGGAGGAGGAGGAGGAGGAGGAGGAGGTGGGAGGGGCCAGGGGGGACAGCCCGTCACTCGTTCTGATTGGTGCTGGAGTGCCAGGGGTACAGGGTGGGGAGGCGGAAGCCGGAAGACTCCTTCCTGGCGGGGTCAGGCAGGGTGAGAGTCTCGGGGGCCGACTTCTTGCGGGGGCGATCCTTGGGCACGGAGAGGAACTCGGGCGCCTCGGTGGAGAGGGGGGTGGAGGGGGCGCTGGAGGGGCCGGTGCGGGCACAGGACGGCAGGGGGGTCTCGCTGATGGAGATCACCGGGGGGAAAATCCCAATCTTCTTGTTGGTGGCTTCTTGGGTGGCCCGTTCGAATTCTCTCACCTCATCCATCGTCATGTCTTCAGGGGCCAGGGGGGTAAGGGGCGGGAGGAAGCAAAGAGAGACAGGACTTCAGGACCTCAAATCACCTTTTTCATTCTGTTAAGGGGCCACAGGCCTGCATGTATTAATATGTATATACTCATCACCAGGTAGTAAAAAGACATGCCCTTGTCAATCTGTGTATTTCAGTACATTGTTATGACAATAGAAAACAAAGCCCACCTTTAAATAAGACCTTAACCAAAGATTTAAGCTGATCAAAAAACTCTGCCTAACTGCGCCAAACATCTACCCTGCATTTATATTCATTGTGCCCAACTAAAACTAAAAGGATGAAACCTGATCTTCCCTCTCATTTGTTCAGGGTAAAATTTCAGTTGCTAACATGGTGCAGTAGTTCATGTGCCCTACAGTATTTAACTGGGTGTGCATAAAAACCATAGATGTTTCGTACTCAATGAGTGTTTGTAAAGGGGGCACACAGATACTGGTGATGACTATACTTTGGTGGCAGTTGAAGCGAGAGGGTTATGGGAGTAGGAGTGAGTCAGCATACATTGAAATACAAACAAAAAATGAAACATACACTTGCTTTGTCATGGATCTCTATTTCATCCAGTGAAGGTGAATTTGTGGAATGTTCCTGCTGGTCATGGCAAACTTTAATGTTGGTTTGTTCATGCATTTGTGTCTCGAATTCCCGCACGTCATCCAAAGTCATATCTGCAAAGAGTTCAAGACGTTGGCACCTCCGGTTAGGACACTCAAGATTTAGGAGGAGGGGAGGGGGGGGGGGGACGCCAGAGGTGAGTGGGATTGTTCGGCGGTGGTTAGTGGTTGCCAGAGGTCGTGCAGTCACGGACGGGAGGGAGGGACAGAACTAGCTTCCCACAGAATCAAAGGATTTGTGCGAGCCCGCGAAAGCTAGTCGGCCGAGAGCTGAGCAGGAGAAGAAGGCTGGGAAAAAAAGGGGGGGGGGGGGTGAGGGGGAAGACAAACTTGTACGAAATTACAAATGTCCAGATTCCGCAGTGAAGGACTCTGGGAGAGGAGGGGCAACATCAGCAGTCAGCATCCAGGCAAAAAAGAAAAAAAAACACGTCCAGGAAAATTGATCTTCAAAAATGCAGGAGGGATTTTGGAAGATCATCTGGGTTTTTAAGGAGCGCGATGCAGAGGAATGACTGTTTTCCAGGTTAATACGGAGGTCAGGTGTGTTAGCATTCCACAGGGGCGCTTTAATTGACTGTTACCTACTTACCTTCCAGAGACGGAAAACAGAGCTCAGAGATGTTAGTAAGGGAAACGAGTCTAAGTGCTGTACTTATGGAGATTTAAGACCCCGTGCGTTGCATCTAAAGCGCGAAGCCAATTTTACACATTCCCATCGACTCCTGATTTTTCAGTCACAAAAAAACTGCAACGTTTTTTCACTTCTGCCGCAGCTTTCCAAGGACAGCGAATCAGCTCTTTCGTTGCTGGGAGGTGTGTGTGTGTGTGTGTGTGTGTGGAACACACGGAACACCGCTAATAAAGGCAGTTGATTTTTGGTTTTTTGGGACTGCGCTCTATTCCGGAATGCGGTTCGGAGGCAGTGTGGCTCAGACGGGACGGTGCCGCGGTACGGCCAGCCCGCGGGGCCACGCCCACGGCCCTCTGCCCGAACGCCATGCGTGGGCGGAGGAGGAGTCCCGGGGTGGCACGGGGTGGCACGGGAGACCGGGCGAAGCGGAGCTGGAGGTGTGGCAGGGTCACATGGTCTCAGTCGATTTAGCACGCATCTGAACACAGCAGGAAACCCGGCAGCTTCCTCACATAATCACTGAGAGGGGGAACGTGACTGGGGGCGCGGGTGGGAGGGAGGATTGGGGGCGCGGGTGGGAGGGAGGATTGGGGGCGCGGGTGGGAGGGAGGATTGGGGGCGCGGGTGGGAGGGAGGATTGGGGGCGTGGGTGGGAGGGAGGATTGGGTTGGGGGTTGGGGGTGGCAGTGGGGATTTGGGTTGGGGGTTGGGGGTTGGGGGTGGCAGTAGGGATCAGGGTTGGGGGGGGGGGGGGGGCTCAGGCAGAGGCTCCGGAGCGTGGCGCTGATTTAAAGGGCCAGCGCGCGCCGCGTGCCTGTGGTGAGGAGCGGCACTCGCGCCGCGCATCGCAGCCGCCACCGCTTAATGGGAATCTGCCTTTATTGATCACGCCTTCGGGCCCCTGCGACAGCACTTAGAGAGGGCAGGGGTACAGAATGGATCTGTGCAATTAAGCCGAGACTCCAGCCCTTCCGCCAATTCCCATCTCCTGCACACACACACACTGCTGCTCACAGTTTTCTGATTTCTGATGATTTTGTCCAGCTGTGCCCGAGGACAAGTGTTTTCAAGTGTAAGCAGACAAGCCGCTTGTTTAACAAATATAACAAATTTAACGTTAATGATTTGTCTGCAGAATTCGCTAATTCATGTCGCGATACGACGTTTTTGTTTCGGTACAATTGAGAAGAGAAATGGGGGGAAAAAAAATTTTGAGTACTAAATGTATTCCTCTGTTAAAGTTGAGGATTACAATGCATCTTTACAAACAAATGTTGCCAATTTTTGTCTCCATATTGGGTCATTTAAATTCTTCCTGACACTGACAGTTATTTGCTATTTCCGAGAGAGAGAGAGAGAGAAATTGGTTCGAGGCTTTGTGTATGCACTGTCTCTCATCTTGCAGGGACAGATCCATTTTGTACCCTGATGTGATTATGGCTTTAAGGACACTGTTAGTAAAAGCAAAATCAATCACTCGATGCAGCGGCAGTTGAAACAGTTGGTCACGTGAAGGAAAAACAGCACAAGCATCACTGTCTATTAACAATAAATCACATCCCCACAGAAGAAAAATAAACTCCTGGCTTTTAGGGGGGAAGTTACTGCCTGTTAACTGTTAAAAGGTTTTCCCCCATACTCTGTTTCTATGGTAAGCGGATTTAACGGTAGGTTCACAACTGTAAGTAAGAATGAAATCCCGAACTTTGCACGAGAATTCAATCTGGCCTATCCGTGCTTCCCTCTTACAAAAACATCAGCGACAGTCCTGTCGCAAAACTTTGACGTCAATTATACACCCCGACAAAACCCCTCGAAAATACTTTTTGTTTCTTTTTTTAATTTTTTTTTTTTTTTTTAAGAAAGCGCAAGAAAGTGACATCTGCCTTGACGGATGATCTCAAGGCAGCAGCTTATTAATAATGAGCGCAGAGGAGTCACGGTAAATACCCGATAGAATTTATTGCCTTCTCCATCACTTGATATCGCTCCTCTTCCTCCGTCCTGTCGGCCGTGGGCCCGGCGGGATATTGCATTTTGATTAAAAGGAGCGCCGGTCGTATTCTATTACACATGACTGGCAGGCCCGTATAATTTCTGCATCGATCCGTCGGCGGTTCATAGCGAGAAGAACTTAAAAATAAAAAAAATTATAAAAAATACGACTAAACGACTCGACGGCAAAGTTTCTACCGTCGGCGGAGCGCACCGACCGGACTGCCGACGAGGAGGGGGGGCGAGGGGATCGTTAAGCTGCCCCGGCAGCGATGGCGACAGGGGGGCGGCGGAAGCACCTCCGGTTCACGTCCGACGCCCGCGAAACCTTGGAGGAAACGGGAGGAAATGAGTACCCGAGACCCCCTTGATTCGCGGCACAGAGTAACCTTCACTACGGCGAGCGGACGCGGCCCAGACGGCTCATTCTACCCGCGACCGAGCGCCCGCGTTACCACGGCAATCTGAGGGGGAAAAAAAGAGCGGGAAAGGCGCGCCGGCGAGCCCGGGGCGGGGGGGGGGGGGAGGACCTACCGATCCACTCGTCCACCCAGGCGAAGGCCTGCCTGTGCCCCAGGAGCAGGACGTCCCGCACAACCTGGGGACAGAGACACGGGGGGGGGGGGGGGAGAGAGAGAGGCGTTCAGTGTCCAGAACTGCTGCTGCTGCTGCCGGCCAGCCTTCAACCTGCAGCAGCAGTGACATACAGCAACAGCCACAGGGTACAGAGCCACGGGACTCGCGCGCAGACGCTAACGCTAATGAGCGCTTGAGCATGAATCCTCGCCGGTAGCTCTGGGGGAAACCATGGGGGGGGGGCAGCCGTAATGGCAGGGGAGGAGTCAGAAGGTGGGGGTGGGGCTGAGGGCTAGTGGGGGCGGGGCTGAGGGCTAATGGGGGTGGGGCTGAGGGCTAGTGGGGGCAGAGCTGAGGGCTAGTGTGGGCGGGGCTGAGGGCTAGTGGGGGAGGGGCTGAGGGCTAGTGGGGGCGTGGCTGAGGGCTAATGGGGGTGGGGCTGAGGGCTAGTGGGCGGGGCTGAGGGCTAGTGGGGGCGGCGCTGAGGGCTATGGGGTGGGGCTGAGGGCTAGTGGGGGCGGGGCTGAAGGCTAGTGGGGGCGGGGCTGAGGGCTAGGGGGTGGGGCTGAGGGCTAGTGGGGGCGTGGCTGAGGGCTAATGGGGGTGGGGCTGAGGGCTAGTGGGCGGGGCTGGGGCTAGGGGGCAGGGCTGAGGGCTAGTGGGGGCGGGGCTGAGGGCTAGAGGGGGTGGGGCTGAGGGCTAGTGGGGGCGGGGCTGAGGGCTAGTGGGGGCGGAGGCAGGGCTGAGGGCTAGTGGGCAGGGGGCAGGGCGGGAGCCAGGGGGGGGGCTACGAAGCTAACCTTGTGCACAAACTGCTCCACGCGCGTCTGCAGACCCCACACCTCGAACTTGACGGTCACCAGCTTGTAGGAGCACATGATGGGCTCCTGCGTGTCCCGCCAGCCCTCCTGGAGCAGGCCCCGCGACGTCTTCTCCGACTTGAAGTAGCGCAGATCCTGCAAGGCATCGTGGGAAAGACACACACACACAGGAAGGAAGTTGGATCCGCCCCTGAGCGACGGCGGTGCCTTTAACTGCATCCTGGGCAAATGCGCGCCAGCGTGACTCGGTAACGCACTCGCAAATGAGGCATTTAGCAGAAACTTCTAGACAAAGTGAACAACAGATGGTGCCTTCAACAATGCCTAAAAAAAAACACCACTGGCATTTTTTTTTAACATCACCTTTGAGCATCAGAATTTGTGAAGCCCATCTAAATGAACACGAATGATAATAAATTGGAATTGATAGGCGCAGACGACTAATCGCACACTTTCTTTTAATGAAACTGTGGAGCCCGTCACATTCTAAAGGGTAAGTATCGGCAGGAAGCGAGCCTGGAGGACCCGCGTGCGTCGTGCTCCGTGGGGCCGGCTCGGCTCTGGGGCCCAGTTGAGAATCTGTCGTGATTGGTGCTGAGTGGCGCAGGGACATCCATCGCAGAGAGGTAATTGGGAGAGAGCCTCAGCACACATAACACCTCCCCCCCCCCGTGCGTGCCCAGAGGGGCTGGCCTTATATTCCATTACTGTGGCAGAGCCAGCGGCACCTTCAGGGGAGCGGCCGGAAGCCTAATCAACAGCCTCTCGAACGCCTCAGCGCTCCTTTCTCTCACGCTTTTATGCATCGGGGCACGGAGCGCGTGCATTAAAAAAGCGAAACGGCCCGCAAGCAAACACGAGCATTTTTACACTGCGTGTGAAGAGAGCGAAGAAATGCATTCTGGGATTTCCCCACCCTTCTCTGAGCAGGAAACAGCGGTGCACCGTCTTTTTTTTTGTGTGAGCCTCCTGAGAAAGATTACTCCCCCCTCCACCCCCATGCACACACACACACACACACCCATCCCCTAAGGACAGGGGCAGTAGATAGTCCACTGAGTTGGTGGCAGCTCGGGGGGGGGGGGGGGGGGGGGGGGGGGTTAGGTGGGGTGAGAGCCACAGCCCTCCTCCAGGAAGACGTCTTCCGGCGGAGCTGTACCGCAGGAGAGCCCGAGTGGGCTCGTTAATTACGACGGTGTCGCATTTAATCACCGCGGCGTCTGTGCGGCGCTGACCCCCGGGCAGGGGAACGACGGAGCGCGAGGCGAGAGAGAGAGAGAGAGAGAGAGAGAGGGAGAGAGAGAGAGAGAGAGGGAGGGAGGGAGAGAGAGAGAGAGAGAGAGGGAGAGGGAGAGAGAGAGAGAGAGAGAGAGAGGGAGAGAGGGAGAGAGAGGGAGGGAGAGAGAGAGAGAGAGAGAGAGAGGGAGGGAGGGAGAGAGAGAGAGAGAGGGAGGGAGAGAGAGAGAGAGAGGGAGGGAGAGAGAGAGAGGGAGGGAGGGAGGGGGAAAGAGAGAGAAGGGAGAGAGAGAGAGGGAGAGATGGAAAGAGAAAGAGGGAGGGAGAGAGAGATGAGAGAGAGGGGAGAGATGGAGAGAGAGAGAGGGAGGGAGAGGGAGAGGGAGAGAGAGAGAGAGAGAGATGATGCTAGCCGCGTCCCCAGATCCCAGATCTTTTAGTCTACGGAGCGACAAACACCCTCAAAAATCTACAATGAATATGTGTGCGGCTGGTGTGTGCTTGACAAAATGGCGGGATGTTGTTGCACAGCGAAGCCCTCGTTCCCCTCCCCCCGGGGGGCCTCCCCCGCCAACCCCCCCCCCCCCCCCCCCCCCCCCCCCCCCCAAACTCTACCTCGGACTCCTTGTAGTATCGCTCGGGAATCTCGTCGTAGGCGATGTCCACGAAGCACACCTCCCGCTCCACGTCCTTGGCCTCGCTGTCGAAGATCTGCGGAGGCGGGAGAAACACGGCAGGGTTCCAGGAGGTAAACGGACGGCAAAGAGTAAGACCCGGTAAAAGCTGAAATGCATTCTGGGATTGCCTCCGGTCCAGGAGGAGCTGCGGTGATAAAAAGCCCTATGGTGCGCGGAGCTGCGTCCCACCCACTCACTCCCGCGTTAGCATACGTAGCCATCTTAGCCTCCCCTGGCTAATATCAGCGATTTTCCCCGGGGATCGCGCAGCATTTCAGTTCTGATGCTAATGCCTCTGAGGCGGTCCATTAGTGCCCCTCTCTCTCTCTCTCTCTCTCTCGATAATCCCATCTGCAGCAGAGAGATCACGCACACGCACAGGGATAGCTGCACTTCGCCCAGCAGTTTTCCTCCCACTGTCCAGCCCTGGATGGGCCGAATGGCTTTTTTTTCATGCACTGAACAAATCCGACGGCCTACACCGTCTTTGCTCGCGGGCGAGTAACTGGCCAACGTCACAGGGACACTCTGGAAGCTTCCTGCCTGCTTCCCTAGCCTCGCGATGCTAATGCTGCGCTGATACTGTTCAACCGCTCTGAAGATCTGCAGGCAGTAAATACTACGGGCTTTTGAAATATCACAGATTTCCTACCGTTACAGAATGTATTACTGTGCAGAGTAGCAACTTGCCACCAGTGTGTTACACCACAGGCCATAGTCCACAAGAAGTCTTTGAAATTAGGGTAACAGCGGGGATATAATTAGTATAGAATCTTTGTTTCATTATAAAAATCAAACAGAATCAAATACAAACGGCCACATGCTAATCAAAACTAGCACAATCGTAATTCGGTGCATACCCACGTCCAACAGAGATGACAGTTGGAGGCAAAAGCAAACACTTAAGTCTCGCAAGAGCGTCACACCATGCGGTAAATTGTAAAAATTGAGTCGAGTTTCAATAGCGCAACATAAACTCCGAATTGAACGTGGGAGAGCCTGAAATGTTCGGCCCGGCGGAGATTAACTCGACGCTTAATTTCCCGGTGGCCACCAGGGGGACCTCTGGGTTTACGCGGACTTAATTAGCGCACCGAAGAACCCCGTGCAACCT
>NC_049202.1:70690415-70708798 GCF_013347855.1 Anguilla anguilla | reverse complement strand
GGGGGGGGGGGGAACCTACCGATCCACTCGTCCACCCAGGCCGAAGGCCTGCCTGTGCCCTGAGCAGGAGCAAGACGTCTCGCACAAACCTGGGACAGAGACAGGGGGGGGGGGGGGGGGGGGGGGGGGGGGGTGGGGGGGGGGGGGGGGGGGGGGGGGGAGAGAGGCGTTCAGTGCCCAGAACTGCTGCTGCTGCTGCCGCCAGCCTTCAAACTGCAGCAGCAGCGACAGAGAGCAACAGTCACAGGGTACAGAGCCACGGGACTCATGCTCGGACGCTAACGCTAACGAGCGCTTGAGCATGAATCCTCGCCGGTAGCTACGGAGGAAACCATAGGGGGGGGGGGGGGGGGGGAGCCATAATGGCAGGGGAGGAGTCAGAAGGTGGGGGTGGGGCTGAGAGCTAGGGGGCGGGGGGCGGGGCTGAGGGCTAGTGGGGGTGGGGCTGAGGGCTAGAGGGGGCGGTGCTGGGGATAGCGGGCGGGGCTGAGGGCTAGTGGGGGTGTGGTTGGGGCTAGGGGGCAGGTCTGAGGGCTAGGGAGTGGGGCTGGGGGTAGGGGACACGGTTGAGGGCTAGTGGGGGCGGGGCTGAGGGCTAGTGTGGGTGGGGCCAAGGATTAGGGGGCGGAGCTGGGGATTGGGGTTGGGGCTGACAGCTAGTGGGGGTGGGGTTGGGGCTAGTAGGGGGCGGGACTGAGGGCTAGGGGGCAGAGCTGGGGATTGGGGTTGGGGCTGAGGGCTAGTGGGGGCGGGGCTGAGGGCTAGTGGGGGTGGGGTTGGGGCTAGTAGGGGGCGGGGCTGAGGGCTAGGGGGCAGAGCTGGGGATTGGGGTTGGGGCTGAGGGCTAGTGGGCAGGGGGCAGGGCGGGAGCCGGGGGGGGCTACGAAGCTAACCTTGTGCACAAACTGCTCCACGCGCGTCTGCAGGCCCCACACCTCGAACTTGACGGTCACCAGCTTGTAGGAGCACATGATGGGCTCCTGCGTGTCCCGCCAGCCCTCCTGGAGCAGGCCCCGCGACGTCTTCTCCGACTTGAAGTAGCGCAGATCCTGCAAGGCATCGTGGGAAAGACACACACACAGGAAGGAAGTTGGATCCGCCCCTGAGCGACGGCGGTGCCTTTAACTGCTTCCTGGGCAAATGCGCGCCAGCGTGACTTGGTAACGCACTTGCAAATGAGGCATTTAGCAGAAACTACTAGACAAAGTGAACAACAGATGGTGCCTTCAACAATGCCTAAAAAAAAAACACCACTGGCATTTTTTTTAACATCACCTTTGAGCATCAGAATTTGTGAAGCCCATCTAAATGAACACGAATGACAGTAAATTGGAATTGATAGGCGCAGAAGACTAATCGCACACTTTCCTTTAATGAAACTGTGGAGCCCGTCACATTCTAAAGGCTAAATATCGGCAGGAAGCGAGCCCAGAGGACCTGCGTCGCGCTCCGTGGGGCAGAATCGGCTCTGGGGCCCAGTTGAGAGTCTGTCGTGATTGGTGCTGAGCGCGGGGACATCCATCGCAGAGAGGTAATTGGGAGAGAGCCTCAGCACACATAACACCTCCCCCCCCCCCCCCCCCCCGTGCATGCCCAGAGGGGCTGGCCTTATATTCCATTACTGTGGCAGAGCCAGCGGTACCTTAGGGGAGCGGCCGGAAGCCTAATCAACAGCCTCTCGAATGCTTCAGCGCTCCTTTCTCTCACGCTTTTATGCATCGGGGCACGGAGCGCGTGCATTAAAAAACCAAACGGCCCGCAAGTAATCACGAGCATTTTTACACTGTGTGTGTGAAGAGAGCGAAGAAATGCATTCTGGGATTTCCCCACCCTTCTCTGAGCAGGAAACAGCGGTGCACCGTCTTTTTTTTTGTGTGAGCCTCCCTGAAAAGATTACTCCCCCCTCCATCCCCACGCACGCACACACACACACACCCATCCCCTAAGGACAGGGGCAGTAGATAGTCCACTGAGTTGGTGGCAGCTCGGGGGGGGGGGGGGGGGAGGGGGGTTAGGTGGGGTGAGAGCCACAGCCCTCCTCCAGGAAGACGTCTTTCGGCAGAGCTGTACCGCAGGGGAGCCCGAGTGGGCTCGTTAATTACGACGGTGTCGCATTTAATCACCGCGGCGACTGTGCGGCGCTGTGCCGAGCTGACCCCCGGGCAGGGGAACGATGGAGCGCGAGGCGAGAGAGAGAGAGAGAGAGAGGGAGGGAGAGAGAGAGAGGGAGAGAGAGAGAGAGAGAGAGAGAGAGAGCGGGAGAGAGAGAGAGAGAGGGAGAGAGAGGGAGAGAGAGAGGGAGAGAGAGAGAGAGATTACGCTAGCCGCGTCCCCAGATCCCAGATCTGTTAGTCTACGGAGCGACAAACACCCTCAAAAATCTACAACGAATATGTGTGCGGCTGGTGTGTGCTTGACAAAATGGCGGGATGTTGTTGCACAGCGAAGCCCTCGTTCCCCTCCCCCGGGGGGCCTCCCCCGCCAAACCCCCCCAAACTCTACCTCGGACTCCTTGTAGTATCGCTCGGGAATCTCGTCGTAGGCGATGTCCACGAAGCACACCTCCCGCTCCACGTCCTTGGCCTCGCTGTCGAAGATCTGCGGAGGCGGGAGAAACACGGCAGGGTTCCAGGAGGTAAACGGACGGCAAAGAGTAAGACCCGGTAAAAGCTGAAGTGCATTCTGGGATTGTCTCTGGTCCAGGAGGAGCTGCGGTGATAAAAAGCCGTATCGTGCGCGGAGCTGCGTCCCACCCACTCACTCCCGCGTTAGCATACTTAGCCTCCCCTGGCTAATATCAGCGATTTTCCCCGGGGATCGCGCAGCATTTCAGTTCTGATGCTAATGCCTCTGAGGCGGTCCATTAGTGCCCCTCTCTCTCTCACTCTCTCGATAATCCCATCTGCAGCAGGGAGCTCACACACACGCACACGCACAGGGATAGCTGCACTCCGCCCAGAAGTTTTCCTCCCACAGTCCAGCCCTGGATGGGCCGAATGGTTTCTTTTCATGCACTCAACAAATCCGACAGCCTACACTGTCTTTGCTCGCGGGCGAGTAACTGGCCAAAGTCACAGGGACACTCTGGAAGCTTCCTGCCTGCTTCCCTAGCCTCGCGATGCTAATGCTGCGCTGATACTGTTCAACCGCTTTGAAGATCTGCAGGCAGTAAATACTACGGGCTTTTGAAATATCGCAGACTTCCTACCGTTACAGAATGTATTACTGTGCAGAATAGCAACTTGCCACCAGTGTGTTACACCACAGGCCATAGTCCACAAGAAGTCACTGAAATTAGGGTAACAGCGGGGATATAATTACTACAGAATCTTTGTTTCATTATGAAATCAAACTAAATCGAATACAAACGGCCACACGCTAATCAAAACTAGCACAATCGTAATTCGGTGCATACCCACGTCCAACAGAGATGACAGTTGGAGGCAAAAGCAAACACTTAAGTCTCGCAAGAGCGTCACACCATGCGGTAAATTGTAAAATTTGAGTCGAGTTTCAATAGCGCAACCTAAACTCCGAATCGAACGTGGGAGAGCCTGAAATGTTCGGCCAGGCGGAGATTAACTCGACGCTTAATTTCCCGGTGGCCACCAGGGGGACCTCTGGGTTTACGCGGACTTAATTAGCGCACCGAAGAACCCCGTGCAACCTTATCCCTGCTCTTCGCGAGAAGCCTCCGCGTGTTCTCCCTCTCTCCCTGCAGCCTGAGAGGGAAGCCTGCAGCCTGAAGTCGGTGTGCGTGACTGCGTGAGCGGCTCGCTTCATCAAAGGGGGCGGGGGCGGGGGGAGTGAGGTGAAAGAGCCGCTCTGCTCTGTGGCTAGTCCCGTGCCTCCGGAGTCCGATGGACACTTTAGACCTGCAAATCCACTTATTCACTGACTGCGGCGCCTATTTATACGGAGAGACACTGCAGTTTGAAATGCATGCACATCCCCTATACCGCATTGCTATTTGTCCATTCATTCATTCATCCATTCATTCGTTCATTCATTCATTCATTAATTTGTTCATTCATCCATTCATTCATTCATCAATCAACTACAAACTGTCAAGTCATTAATGCAGAACAAAAGTGGTTTGGTAGGCTTTAAGCTTATGGTCAGAAGCATTTATCCCTAGAGATGTATTAATGGCTTTAATTAAAATCTGGCAAAATGATAGAGAGACCTAATCACTGTCATTAGTGCCACTGGGGATTTGAGCTGAAGACGGAGAAAGTTAAGGCTTAATAACATGGAGGCATGTACTGTATGTCTGTGGATGTTTTTCTGCAGCTCAGGGGGGGAAAAAATAGAACCCAGTAATTGGTCATCGGTGTGCAGGAAAGACCATCTGAGTGCCAGGCAATTATTTGCAGGAGATGGAGGTGGCAGAGGTGAGTATCCGCGAACCGAACCGAAACGGCACCGCCCCTTCTACGTGTTCTCCGTCCGAAGCCAACGGCGCAGGGCCACGTGCCGCGGGACGAGGAAAAACCGAATATTTCATCCGCAGGACTACGGGCGACACGCACAAGCTGAAATAACGTTCACTGAAACACGCTGAGGATTGGGAGGGAGGGAGGGAGGGGGGGGCGGGGGGGGGGGGGGGGGGGGGACTCAGCTGACTGCTGGTACGGGGGTGAGGATAATGCACCGCACGAAAACGCAATGAGGACATAAGCGAATTTCATGGAGGACTCTAGGCTAACCTCCTTCACCATGAGACACCCATTCGGTCTGGGGATTATGTTACACACTCCGACCCAAGCCTGCAGTCAGCCAGGGGTCGATACACAAGCTGTACTCTGGGCCTGGCTATGGGTGTGCGGGGGGGGGGGGGGTCAATACCTGCTCCCTCAGCCATTATCTGTGCACACTTTTGGGTATATGGAAAATGCTCTATAAAAGCTTTTAACGATAATAATAATAATAATAATAATGATAATAATAATAATAATAATAATAATAATAATAATGAGTGTAAATAGGCATCCATATGCAGGGCTTTATCACTGCTGCCGCTCTGTTTCTCCCCCCAGCTGAGTGCAGGTATAAGGAGTGGCTCAGCTGTGGACCCGTCGTGTGTGCTGTATCCCGGGAGACCGTGGGCGGGGGGCGTGGCCTGCTGAGGCTGTGCAGCGGTGGACAGTGCCATCAAGCCGCAGTGCAAGCTATGCTCACATTTTCCACAACCCATTTGTAATATACACAGTCCCGGGACAGTCCCAGGTTGTCTAATGGATAAGCAGCGCATTCCTGGCACTTATAAACCCCCCTCTCTGCAAAAAAAAACGGGTGCCAGCTTCGCACAGCGATATAAACACCAGACTGCGCGTGATGAAAAAGAGAACACGTCCTCAAAAAACCTGGGCTCATTCACTGCTCAACCGCACAGCCTGAATAAGCAGAGAGCCCAGAGACGGAGCAGGTAGGGACCTGCTCACGGAGGTGGTTCTGTGAGAAGGGGCCTGCTCGCGGAGGTGGTTCTGTGAGAAGGGGCCTGCTCGCGGAGGTGATTCTGTGAGAAGGGACCTGCTCGCGGAGGTGGTTCTGTGAGATACTGGGATGCCGCTCTCTGCTCCAAGGCGGCAATATGAGGACGCCTTGCGCTGCTGTTTACTTTGGGCTTTTATTGGCTTAGCGGAGGAGGCAGCAGTATGCACAATGTGAGGGAACAATGAGTTCTGGAACTTGCGCGTGTGTGGTGTGCGGCCTGTGTGTGTGTATGTGTGTGTGTGTGCAGCACTGGCAGTCACTGGCAGGAGAGGAACCAGGGCTGGGGAAGGAGGGCGGTGAATACAAAAATAATGATTTTTCTTGGAACAATGAACGGTTTTGCTGTTCATGGGCAAACCACTTGTGCTTATTGAACATTGTGCAAGGCGGTGGCAGAGCCCTCACATCCTTACTGACAGAATGAGCAGACAAGAAAAGAGGAAGGTTATAGAGAGGGAGAGAGAAAGAGGGAGAGAGGGAGAGAGAGAGAGAGAGAGAGAAAGAGAGTGAAATAGGTTTGATAGAAGAGAGAGACTGCAAATATATGTATTTTACAGAAGGTCTGAGCATGTGCAAACAGCCAATGCAGTGATTTGTGTGTGCAGAACCTTCCATAGCTCTCACGTAAAACAAACACAAACATGCACACATTTGGATTGAGGTATTTAGCAGACGCTCTTGTCCAGAGTGACTTGCGTAAGTGCACACAAAAAGGTTCAGGCAACAAGACCAAGCCATCAGGGTTCAAAACTGATAGTTACTGGTAATACACGACTTAGAAGAGCTAAGGAACATAAACCTACAGCATAACATTAGCGTGCAAGAGGGAGCTTGAGAATGAGAAGGCGGTGCTTTGTGTAGCAGATGGATTTAGCGACATACTTTTACAGGTAGGACAGGTGGGGCTAGTAAAGCCATGAAGGCATTCCGTGCAGAAGGGTGAGCCGCCCGGCCCGCCCAACAGTGACTCTGCCGTCCTGATTACAGGGGAGTGCATGTCCCAGCCACCAGAGGGCCAGAGGAAAGACAAGACAGACCCATGGAATACACACACACACACACACACACACACACACACACACACATATATACATACATACACACACACACACATACATGCACACACACACACACACATATATACATACACACACACACACACATACACACACACATACATACACACACACACCACACACACACACACACACACACACATATATACATACATACACACACACACACATACATGCACACACACACACACACATATATACATACACACACACACACACATACACACACACATACATACACACACACACACATACCCACACACACATGCCAACACACACACACACACACACACACATACCAACACTCACACACCAACACACACACACACATACACACACATACACACACATACACACACACACACACACACACACACACACACACACACATACACACACATACACACACATACACACACACATATATACATACACACACACACACACACACAACACACACACATACACACACATACACACACATACACACACACATATATACACACACACACACACACACACACATACACACACATACACACACATACACACACATACACACACACATATATACATACACACACACACACACACACACACACACACACACATACACACACATACACACACACATATATACATACACACACACACACACACATACATGCACACACACATACACACACACATATATACATACACACACACACACATACACACACATACACACACATACACACACACATATATACATACACACACACACACACACACACACACACACATACACACACATACACACACATACACACACACATATATACATACACACACACACACACACACACACATACACACACATACACACCCATACACACACACATATATACATACACACACACACACACATGCCAACACACACACATACCAACACACACACACCAACACCCATACACACACACACACACACACATATATACATACACACACACACACATATATACATACACACACACACATACCAACACACACACACACACACATACCAACACACACACACACACACACATACACATACCAACACACACACACACGCACACACACACACACACACATACACACCCATACACACACACATATATACATACACACACACACACACACACACATACATACACACACACACACACACACATATACATACACACACACACATACACACACACACAAACAGACATACATACACACCATACATTCCCAAATTTATGACACATACTCACATTGTCATTTGAGCCTTTGTTGTCCTCGTATTTTGTTTCTATATGAATGGAGAACTTTGGCAAGAAGGAACACTGAAAAGACAAAGAAGACAGCATTAAAAAAAGCGGGGGGAGGGGGGGGTGGTGGGCATTTTCAATACTAAAACACTACACTTAAAACGAATATGACTTCCTCTCAGAATGCAATGAGCTCTTTAATTGTATCTGTTCATTTTCCTGATTTAATAAGTGGCTCCCGCATTCTATCTTCCCCCTCCCACTCCCCCACTTTGTCAGAAACGGTTAGATGATAAAAGGGAAACGGCGCATGGAAGTCAGAAGGGGTGGTGGGGGGGGGGGGGGGTGAGGGGAAGGGGGGCGGGGGGTGAGGGGGGGGGCTTGTGCTGGATGTGAAATAAATCAGGCTGGGTTTTGCCAGCTGTGAAAGGTGACCCTGCAGAGTCAGCAGGCAAGACGCGGGGGGGGGGGGGAGCACAGTCACAGTCAGCCCGCTGCTGCGTCGGGCACCTCCTCTACGCCCTCTCCTGCCTTTCGCAGAGAACGCTCGGGGGCCCCTGAGGTCAGCCGAGGTCGCCAGAGACCGACGCGCAACAACACACAACTACACAAGTACCCCCACAGGCCTCTGCCTGGATTAACCCTTCAAGATCACGACAACACAAACACTGTTGGACAGTACAGCATAGTACAATATAGTACAGTACAGTACAACGTAGTACAGCATAGTACAATATAGTACAGTACGATGTAGTACAGCATAGTACAACATAGTACAGCACAGTACGATGTAGTACAGCACAGTACAATATAGTACAGTACAGTACAACGTAGTACAGCATAGTACAATATAGTACAGTACAGTACAACGTAGTACAGCATAGTACAATATAGTACAGTACAGTACAACGTAGTACAGCATAGTATAATATAGTACAGTACAGTACGATGTAGTACAGCATGGTACAATATAGTAAAGTGCAGTACAACGTAGTACAGCATAGTACAATATAGTACAGTACAGTACGATGTAGTACAGCATAGTACAATATAGTACAGTACAGTACGATGTAGTACAGCATGGTACAATATAGTACAGCACAGTACGATGTAGTACAGCATAGTACAATGTAGTACAGTACAGTACAATGTAGTACAGAATAGTACAATATAGTAGAGTACAGTACAACGTAGTACAGCATAGTACAATATAGTACAGCACAGTACGATGTAGTACAGCATAGTACAATGTAGTACAGTACAGTACAATGTAGTACAGCATAGTACAATATAGTAAAGTACAGTACGATGTAGTACAGCATAGTACAGTACAGTACAGCATAGTTGAGTCCAGTACTGCATAAAAGGCTGTACATCCATGTACTCAGCTGACGAGAAGCAGACACATACACAGGTATGACGCAGTAAGACACACTCCGGTACGGCAGTGCGAGACCCCCGGGACCCAGGGTCCAGCTGGGCTGGGAGTTATCGACCACTCCGTCCTGGCAGGTTGACGCGGGGATAAAGAACAGAGTGAGCCAAACCTCAGTGGGAAGCTCAGCGCGGCTCTAGAGAGGCTGCGGAGGGGAAATGCATATTTACCCTGCTGAGCCGCTATGGCTCCCGTCTCCCGCGTTCACGGCTACTTTACTACCGCTCGGGTTTTGAGCCTCGAGGCTCAGATTCAGGCCATTCCCTGTAAACGGGGCTGTATGCTCTCTCTCTTACGTGTACCGCACAGCTTCAGTCACAGGGGCTGACATTGAAAGACGCACAGGGCAGGGGGAAGTCGACAGGGGGAAAGCAATCATAACGCAGCCCTGGGAGAATATAGAGTAGACTGGAGCTCGCGGCTTGTGGGAGAGTAGAATGCAGCTCGCGGCTTGTGGGAGAGTAGAATGCAGCTCGCGGCTTGTGGGAGAGTAGAATGCAGCTCGCGGCTTGTGGGAAAATAGAATGCAGCTCGCGGCTTGTGGGAGAGTAGAATGCAGCTCGCGGCTTGCGGGAGAGTAGAATGCAGCTCGCGGCTTGCGGGAGAGTAGAATGCAGCTCGTGGCTTGTGGGAGAATAGAATGCAGCTCGCGGCTTGTGGGAGAGTAGAATGCAGCTCGCGGCTTGTGGGAGAGTAGAATGCAGCTCGCGGCTTGTGGGAGAGTAGAATGGAGCTTGTGGGAAAGTAGAATAGAGCTCGCGGGAGAGTAGAATGCAGCTCGTGGCTTGTGGGAGAGTAGAATGCAGCTCGCGGCTTGTGGAGAGTAGAATGCAGCTTGTGGCTTTGGGAGAGTAGAATGCAGCTTGTGGCTTATGGGAGAGTAGAATGCAGCTCCCGGCTTGCGGGAGAGTAGAATGGAGCTTGTGGGAAAGTAGAATAGAGCTCGCGGGAGAGTAGAATGCAGCTCGCGGCTTGTGGGAGAGTAGAATGCAGCTCGTGGCTTTGGGAGAGTAGAATGCAGCTTATGGCTTGTGGGAGAGTAGAATGGAGCTTGTGGCTTGTGGGAGAGTAGAATGCAGCTTGTGGCTTGTGGGAGAGCAGAATGCAGCTTGTGGCTTGTGGGAGAGTAGAATGGAGCTCGTGGCTTGTGGGAGAGTAGAATGCAGCTCCCGGCTTGCGGGAGAGTAGAATGGAGCTTGTGGGAAAGTAGAATGGAGCTTGTGGGAGAGTAGAATGGAGCTTGTGGGAGAGTAGAATGGAGCTCGTGGCTTGTGGGAGAGTAGAATGCAGCTCGCGGCTTGTGGGAGAGTAGAATGCAGCTCGCGGCTTGTGGGAAAATAGAATGCAGCTCGCGGCTTGCGGGAGAGTAGAATGCAGCTCGCGGCTTGCGGGAGAGTAGAATGCAGCTCGCGGCTTGCGGGAGAGTAGAATGCAGCTCGTGGCTTGTGGGAGAATAGAATGCAGCTCGCGGCTTGTGGGAGAGTAGAATGCAGCTCGCGGCTTGTGGGAGAGTAGAATGCAGCTCGCGGCTTGTGGGAGAGTAGAATGGAGCTTGTGGGAAAGTAGAATAGAGCTCGCGGGAGAGTAGAATGCAGCTCGTGGCTTGTGGGAGAGTAGAATGCAGCTCGCGGCTTGTGGGAGAGTAGAATGCAGCTTGTGGCTTTGGGAGAGTAGAATGCAGCTTGTGGCTTATGGGAGAGTAGAATGCAGCTCCCGGCTTGCGGGAGAGTAGAATGGAGCTTGTGGGAAAGTAGAATAGAGCTCGCGGGAGAGTAGAATGCAGCTCGCGGCTTGTGGGAGAGTAGAATGCAGCTCGTGGCTTTGGGAGAGTAGAATGCAGCTTATGGCTTGTGGGAGAGTAGAATGGAGCTTGTGGCTTGTGGGAGAGTAGAATGCAGCTTGTGGCTTGTGGGAGAGCAGAATGCAGCTTGTGGCTTGTGGGAGAGTAGAATGGAGCTCGTGGCTTGTGGGAGAGTAGAATGCAGCTCCCGGCTTGCGGGAGAGTAGAATGGAGCTTGTGGGAAAGTAGAATGGAGCTTGTGGGAGAGTAGAATGGAGCTTGTGGGAGAGTAGAATAGAGCTTGTGGGAGAGTAGAATAGAGCTTGTGGGAGAGTAGAATGGAGCTCGTGGGAGAGTAGAATGGAGCTCGCGGGAGAGTAGAATGGAGCTCGCGGGAGAGTAGAATGGAGCTCGTGGGAGAGTAGAATGGAGCTTGTGGGAGAGTAGAATGGAACCCGTGGGAGAGTAGAATGGAGCTCGTGGGAGAGTAGAATGGAGCTTGTGGGAGAGTAGAATGGAGCTCGTGGGAGAGTAGAATGGAGCTCGTGGGAGAGTAGAATGGAGCTCGTGGGAGAGTAGAATGGAGCTTGTGGGAGAGTAGAATGGAGCTTGTGGGAGAGTAGAATGGAGCCCGTGGCTTTGGGAGAGTAGAATGGAGCTCGTGGGAGAGTAGAATGGAGCTCGTGGGAGAGTAGAATGGAGCCCGTGGGAGAGTAGAATGGAGCCCGTGGGAGAGTAGAATGGAGCTCGTGGGAGAGTAGAATGGAGCCCGTGGGAGAGTAGAATGGAGCTTGTGGGAGAGTAGAATGGAGCTTGTGGGAGAGTAGAATGGAGCTCGTGGGAGAGTAGAATGGAGCCCGTGGGAGAGTAGAATGGAGCCCGTGGGAGAGTAGAATGGAGCTCGTGGGAGAGTAGAATGGAGCCCGTGGGAGAGTAGAATGGAGCTTGTGGGAGAGTAGAATGGAGCTCGTGGGAGAGTAGAATGGAGCTCGTGGGAGAGTAGAATGGAGCCCGTGGGAGAGTAGAATGGAGCTTGTGGGAGAGTAGAATGGAACTCGTGGGAGAGTAGAATGGAACCCGTGGGAGAGTAGAATGGAACCCGTGGGAGAGTAGAATGGAGCTCGTATGAGAGTAGAATGGAGCTTGTGGGAGAGTAGAATGGAGCTTGTGGGAGAGTAGAATGGAGCCCGTGGCTTTGGGAGAGTAGAATGGAGCTTGTGGGAGAGTAGAATGGAACTCGTGGGAGAGTAGAATGGAACCCGTGGGAGAGTAGAATGGAACCCGTGGGAGAGCGTGTCTCAGTAATTAATCACCATTAAGTCTCTCTGAGCTCAGGCAGCTCTCTGGAGATTCCTGCCGATTTGTGGGACTGACAGATATTAGAGTGGACTTTCGCTCCCTTGTGCATGTGTATATATGAGTGTGTGTGTGTGTGTGTGTGTATGTGAGCGTATGTGTGTGTCTGCATGAGCGACAGAGAGAAAAAAAAAAGGGAAAATCATGAATTCGTCTTTGGTTCTTCGTCTGCGATGCGGGGCATTGTTTTCACACTGCTGGCACACACGCAGAGAGAGAGAGAGGCATCTGTTGTGTTGATGGAGAGCCTGGTGGAGCTGAGCAGGCGGACTGAGCCGCTTTGGTCTCAGCACCCACAGGTGATGCTGCAATGGGAGCTGTCTTTCCTCAATGGAATGTCACCGCAGTGAATAGATGAGACGATTACGAAAGCCAAGGCCTCATCTCCCTCGGATTACACCTCTATGAGGCCACGGGGAGAGGGAAGGGGAGGGGGGGGAGGGGGCGGGTACAGACCTCACACACTGAGCATGTGCGAACAACAAGCCGACTCTCAGAACCAAAAATAAAAAAAGATCACTGAACCTCAATGCAAAAGGAAGAGTCTATGTGCCGTAGAAAAACTGAACTGGGACGATCTCTGGCCCGTGTTGATTTTGGTGCACGGCGTGAGGAACGTGAAAGGGGCGCCTGGCGTGTTTTAGAACAAAGAAGACGACCCCAACGTTGCCTTTAAGAGCTGCACGCCCAAACCGAGCTTTTCTCTCCGTCTTTGCATATTAAATTTTCACAGGTTTCAGCAACTAAAAAGGTGTAATTTCAACGTAATTACAGTCATAAGCAGTGCATTCTCCGGCCTGCTTGTGTTCTACCTGCACTTAACAGCAGAAGCCTCAGCCGGGCCCTGTTCCCTGGCTGTAAGGTGACTTGCCAATTTCGTTTTTTTTTTTTGGGGGGTGGGTGGGGGGTGGGACACAGATGGGCTGGCCGGGGCTGACGATCGGCCCCTCGAGGGGTGTCAGCGTGGACCTTCCGGCTTCTTCCCGCTCGTGCTCGAACGCAGCGGGGGGGGGGGGGGGGGAGGGGCGAGGAGCGGCGAACGCGCCAATGCAGCGGTTTTTGGGTTTTTTGGCTTTTCGTTTCCGCTGACTCCACTCCTCTCTGCGGCCGCAGGTGCGCCTCGCGCAGCGGCCGTCCCTCCCCCCGGCTCAAACGCAGCCCCCCGCCCCCCCCCTCCAAAAACATGCTCCGTTACCGCGTTTAGGTTTACTGGGGCGACATAGCTCAGGAGGTAAGACCGATTGTCTGGCAGTCGGAGGGTTGCCGGTTCAAACCCCGCCCTGGGCATGTCAAAGTGTTCTTGAGCAAGACACCTAATCCCTAACTGCTCTGGCGAATGAGAGGCATCAATTGTAAAGCGCTTTGGATAAAAGCTGCTATATAAATGCAGCCCATTTACCATTTGTCTACAGCCAGCAGCGAACTTCGGCTGCTCCGGCCTGGCAGAAAAAAAGCCCTGCGTTTTGGCCGGAACTCGATTTCTTGCTGCGCGTCTCTGACCTTTTCGCGCGTTCTCGGGGAAAAGGCGAGGCCCCGTTTGCCTAATTGCAGACCTCCTGCGGATGTTCACACATGTTGCCGTTTTCAGAAAACAGCAACGGCCAGCGTACCCCTGTTCGCTTAGCGAAACGGCTTTGCTTTTTTTTTTTTTTTGGGGGGCGGGGGATAATTTTACGGGTCAGCTCGCGGCTCGCTGTCCGTCGCCACGCCTCCTGACGCCGGCGTCTTCGTCTGATTCGTTCCCTCGTCGGCGGGCCGCAGGACGTCAAAAATCGATCGAGCGAGGCCTCGGAGATCGCTTTTCGCGAGCGGACATCAGCAGAGGCGAGGGCGACGAAATCACGCCTCCCCCTCTCTCTGCAAATCATTTGAGCAGGAGGCCCGGAGAGGAGACGGCCGCGGGGGTGAACGTCCACATAAAACATTAACGAGGTTCTGGGAGCAAGAGAGAGTCCCGGGCTAAATTTAGAACTCTGTGCTTATCTAAGAGACCTTCTGCCTCGCTTGAGACGGTGCTGCAGCCGTTTTTTAAATGAGCTCCCCTTTCCCCGGACGATTTTCAAAAGTTAAACGCTAATTGGATTATTTGATTAATTCGCTCTATTGAGATGATCAAGGGAGCTTTTAATAAGTTACAACCAAAGGAAGAAAGAAAATCGTACGTCCTTGCTTTTATAGTAGTACGAATTGCTCCTCCGCCATTTTGTGTTAAGGCAAGCGCAAGCTCTCTCTGCTAGCTCTCTACTGCATTACCCGGAACGAACGTACAGTATGTGCCATTTATGTAGTTTTTACTGTCAGTTTGAACTTGAGCTGATTTCATTTTTGATCTTATTTTCTTAAATTTTCCCGCTCTGGAATACTTGCATGATGCTGTGTGAGAACTTACTGCACTATACTGTAAAGTATTTACCATGTTGCACACATACAATTGTATATTAATATGTATAATATAGTAATTGTAGCCATAAGCAAAATAAATCAGTTAATGCCTGTGTGTGCATGAGATAGCATGTTATGCCATGGACACACACACACACACAGTATTTAAACCTCTTTTAATAAACGTTACGGTCCGCCAACAAATTCGGACACGTAAGACTGATTCCTGATTGGACAGTCACAGAATCCAGAGGGGACGTGTCCTGTGGCAGACAGCGACGGGGGTGCTTGTGTTGACTGCCCCCCCCTTTCCAGAAAAGCTGGAATGTCGCTGTGTTGTGCGGCGGAGCACGACGCCCTCTGCGCACCCCCCGGGCCCTTCGTCCGAATTAAAAAACGGCTTTCACCCGCGGAGCCAGGGGAGCAACGCCTGCCGCCACCACCAGGGCCGGCCCGAGGATTTCGGGGGCCATAAGCAAATCTGTCCGGGGGGGGGGGGTTCGCTTTGTAAAATCCTTCTTATATTACATTGTTATGAAATGTTTGGTTGCCATTCTGTTTCAAATTTATACCGCTATTTCCGCGATAGGGGATGAATAACGTAATGGCGAAAATAACGTTGTTTACCTTTAGATAAACATTGGATCGTGTGCCGCCCCTAGCGGTTGTGTGTGGCCCTAACCAATCGCATAGACCGTTTATGCCACAGGCCGGCCCTGACCACCACCAACCAACCTGTCAGCGGCTCATTGTGACAACAGTTACGGGAGAGAAGAGAGAGGGAGAGAGAGAGAGAGAGAGAGAGAGAGAGAGAGAGAGCAGGGAGCAGGAACAGCACTGTAAAATGGATGGAGAGTGCGCCTTTCCCACAATCCCCGGCTTTCGCTTCCCTCGTGTTCTCCGCGCATGTGAGGTCTGTTTGATGTACATTCTGAAAACCGGCCTGTGTCGCAAGCAGCACAGAGATCAACAGAAGTCCACGTTAAAAATAAATAAATAAAAAATTACTCACCGTGTACTCTGGAACCGCCGCGCCATTGGGGGTGGGGCATCAGCAGCAGCAGCAGCAGCGTGGCGAAGGAGAGGAAACAAACATCAACCAATCGGCGGCGAGCACGCAGGCAGCTTTTCGGACCACGGTGCATTTCAGCGTCAATACTGAAACCCCCCCCCCAACCCCCCCCCCCCCCAGCCCGATCCTACATCTGCGCTTTCACTGACATCGGGGAACATTAGCTCTAGCAGAAGAATGCTCATCCTCAGCTGGCCCTGCGCTTGCCCCCCCAGCGTTGCACAAATGGCGCACGTGGTTCTCAGTTCGCAGGCTACTCGATTAGCGCGCGCGGGGGGGGGGGGAAGCGACCGCGCCCGGGCCGCGCGAGGGAGCGGTTTAACGAGCGGCCGCCCGCCGTCTCTCCCCCCCGCCGAATTCGCCATTAGCGCCGATGCCTCTGCAAAGGGGCTCCCGCCTCCCAGATAACAGATGTGGGATGTTGTGAGATTCAGAGGCATCGACCGCCGGGGCCGGGGCAAGGTGCTATTGTGAGAAGAACGCTGCACTGCAGCAAATGCAATGCAATTATCCCCGGTCCCTTCACAGCCAAACACTACCCCCCCCCCCCCCCGCCCCCCCCCCCGCCTCCCCCCACAGTAATGACCAGGATTGAGGCATTTGTCAGAGTGCACAGCAGCACAAGCCCGGGAAATGGCTGCGCTGGCCAGTCCCCACTCCCTCCCTGGCCTCCTGTCGATTCCCCGGGCTCCAGATAAGTGCATCAAGTCTAATCTCGTCCCGATGTCTCTCAAGCTAATCACGACCACTCCCGATCGCCAATGGCCACATTTCAGCTCGCGTAGCCAAGCCACGCACAGGAAGTAGTATACCTGTTTTTTACATTTTCTGAACGTCGCCTTGTTTCCCCCCCCCCCCCCCCCCCCCCCCGTATCTCCTGCGTCTGTATCTCAGGCTTCTGATAGGCCGATACGAAACCAGTGCAAACAGCTCTCTCTCAGTTTCGGGGACCTCACCTGTGATGGTGTAAGGGTAGTAGTTCCAGGCCTTCTCTGTCACGTAGAAGATTTTGGGGACCACGGCTCGGGCCCAGCTGGGGAGTTTGCTGAAAGACATCCAAAAAGGACAGTCGTTTGAAAGGCACCCTCGGAGCGGAAGCAATCTGCGGGGTAGGGGGGGGGGGGGGGCTGGCAGCATAACAAAACTAGTCTGTGATGACGGGCACAGAAGCGCTCCTCATACCGGCAGTCTGGGCCCTGATGAGGGTGGCTGCTGCATTATAGCAACGGCCTATTATTTCAGTGACAAAGTCACTGTGTTCTATTAGAGTCTGGCAGGCCCTCTGTGCCGTTCGTTCCGTTGGCTGGGAAGATTCCGCGTTCCGTATTCCGCATTCCGTGTTCCGGCAGAGCAAAGGCCGCGGTACCAGGCGAAGGGTTCAACAGGGTCAGAGGAGAGGGGACCAACGGGACAGGAGGATTTCCGATTTCTGTCTTATCTAAGCAACTTAACCAGTGCTCCGAGCACTCAGAAGGGACATGACATGAGCTGCTGTTGTTCGAATGAGGTCTGGGGTGGACAGAAAATAACCCAAAAAAAAACACCTCACAGGTTGCCTTTTAGATGAAGACATTTGACTGAGCCACTCAGATGAACAAATTGAATGATGAATCCCGTTTTTAATGGACACAGCAGCATGCCTAAATTGGGCATAAATTCACCAGATTGAACAGCAGGCTTTTAATATGGATGCAAATTGCTCCAGGAAGAGGAGAGAGCCCAGCTGCATGTCCACTTGGAAAGCGGAGAGATGAGCTTCTCATGTTTTCCTCTTACGCAGAAATTTCCCAGGGCAGGGTTATGGGTGTTCCTACAGATGTTCTTCTTGCTAGCTGTAGAAACTGAGGAATATCTGAGGCAGGCAACAAATGAACAGATCTCCCTTTTTCCCTTTTTTAAAATTTCAACTCTGCTTCATTCTCAAAATGAGATCAAAAGTGGAGGACTATCTCTGCTCATAAAACATGTAACAATTGATTAAAATACTTTTCAGTTAGATGACTCTAAAGAGGACATATTAAAAGATTTCCCTGGTATTTAGTTATTTCCCTGGTCTTTAGTTATTTATATATATATAAAAAAAAGGAAATCAAACGAGAGGCTAAATCTCAGAGCACTTTCATGCCTGCAGACATGTTTCTCAGTTCTTTTTCAGAGGCTGCACGGAGCCTTCATCTAGCCCATAATTTCACATGGCAACGGCGACAGTGGGCGGCAGCAGTCTTTGAAAATTCACAGTTTTCACGCCAAATTGGACTCCCTTTAAAAAGCCGGCCCCAGGCTACTTCAGCTGCCACAGGTTTTTAATAGCCACGTTTGCTCTGCAGACAGGCAGACAGACATACATCGGTCACGACCGAGAAAAAGAGAATGAGAAACATAAAATGATGTAGCGATGAAAGCATTTATTCCTTGACCATTAAAATGCTAGGGGTATTTATTTGGTGTTATTATATTTGGTGTTACTCACACACACAAACACACACACACACACACAGACACACACGCA
>NC_049202.1:70660415-70685415 GCF_013347855.1 Anguilla anguilla | reverse complement strand
GGGCACTTCCTCTGTTTCGGACACAAGCACTCTCTCCGAAGCCCGCAATACCCAATCTGTTACACACCCACAAGGACACGCACACTAACGTAGCATCAGCTCACAGATTACTCACTGCTGCGTCTGGTCCTGTTGTGTGTAATCCTGCCATTTGCATTTCAGGAGAATCCCCGCTTTTTTTCCAATCATAATGGATTTGGTCATAATACCAAGCACGGGGAAGGGAAGCTGTTCAGCGTGGTTAACGGATCGCAATGACACTGCGTGTGTCACAGCCATTCACGCATCAAGCACAATGCTAACGGCTAACATACGCTTCACCAAACAGGCCCATCGCTTCTTTCAAAATGTAGAGGTGTGCTGCCTGCCTCCCCATCACATTAAGCTCTGGCCTTGACCCCCTGGGGGGGGCATCAGACCACAGCATAGAGTATACCTGAGGTGGGGTGGTTGGGGGGGGGGGGGTGGGCGGAACAGCATAGAGTACACCTGAGGTGGTTGGGGGTGGGGGTTGGATAGCACAGCATAGAGCACACCTGAGGTGGGTGGGGAGGGGGGGGGGCCAGCACAGCACAGAGAACACCTGAGGTGGGGTGGTTCGGGGAGGGGGGGGGGGGCAGTTGGGCAACATTAACACAGAGTACACCTGAGGTGGGTGGGGAGGGGGGGGGGCCAGCACAGCACAGAGAACACCTGAGGTGGGGTGGTTCGGGGAGGGGGGGGGGCGGTTGGGCAACATTAACACAGAGTACACCTGAGGTGGGGTGGTGCAGGGTGGGGGTTGGATAGCACAGCACAGAGCACACCTGAGGTGGAGAGGTCGCGTGGGGGAGGGGGGGGGGGGGGGCGGAATTTCGGGGGCCTCACCTGTTCAGGTAAACGCGCTTCTCGGTGAACTGGCCCTGGCCGTGCGCGGGGTCCTCGAAGGGCTCGTTCTGCACCACCTCCACGCCCTCGCCCCGGTCGCTCTGCTCGTGGCTGTGCTTGCTGATCATGTACAGCTGGCCGATGCGGTACTGCAGGGAGGCAGAGGAGGAACGCACAGGCCTGGTTATCACCGGAGTCAGCGGCCATGCCAGCGCTGCTGCGAAGGGATTATGGACTCCGCCAGTGACTTAGGTTATTGTTACTGTGCTTTCTACCATCTCTGCAACAGCATGCATGCTCCCCCACCCCCAGAGCCCCCCCTCCCCCCCCCCCCCCCCCCCGGCCCCCCTCACACCCCCCCCCCCACCCCGTACCACTACGATCTGCGCCAAGCTTAGTCTTCGCCTGAACCCTTTTTTTTTTTTAATGACCTTTTTGTTTCGGTTTAATTTTCACATTTCCACGTTGACATTTTCGCTCAAACGAAATACCTCGTATTAGACAGAGCCGGCCGGCGTACGGTTTACAAAGCAAACGCCACCGCGGGAACAGCCAGGCGACACTCCGGGGTGACCTTTAAAACAGCAGCAGCAGCAGCCCTGCCCCTTTCCAGCGCTCGAAAGTGTTCCCGAGCACACACACATTCCCAAAACTGGGAAAATCAATGCAGCGACGATCCTTCTACGTCACAGCCGATACGAGTCTGTCATTCTGCCCAGGGGCTGTAATGGCTTCTACATGTATGACCACCGCTGATCCCAGTGAAATGAACACACCACTGAACCGCGACACCGACAAGGGCCCTTCGGAAGGGCAGCGATTCCGTTACGCGGTTTACAAACGGCGGTATCTGGTCGCCATTGGTTTCTGCAGCTGAGCGACAGGCGAAGAACAGCGAGCGCTTCCCCAGGAGGCTAGCTGTAATGCACGTAGAATCAGAATCAGCCAAGTACACTTTTATCTGCTGAGTCCACCTGCTGAAATTCTTTGGGCTTATCATGTGCTTCCCAAAGTCCCGGTGCAGAATCAACCTTCAGTAATTACTTTGATTCCAGTAAGGAAAGCTCTCAACATTTTTAGGCCAATGAATTTTAAGCAAAACTTTCTTTTGAGATTTGCCAAGCTGAAATTGTACAAAACAAATTTATGTTTTTGCTGCCATTTGATTTCTGGATCAGTTTTTTTTTTGTGAGAGGGTGCGCTAGGATTTTGTTTGTGAAACTGAACACAAGGCAGTTTTTCTCTTCTCATTCACGCTTGGCCATATGCCCATATTAATGCCCACTGTCATTCCAAAAAAGCAGCTTATTTTGGCTCTTTTTTTCTCCACATTGCATATTTGGAGGCACATCCAAGTTTAAATGTGTGTAATCAAACATTGTTTAAATGATTCAGTTATGACTGCTTTTGATCCAGCTAAGCTGCAGGCCATCACGTTTTAAAAGAACAGGCTCGGAGAGCAGGGGCCTTGTTGGAGAGAGAGAGCGATAGATAGAGAGAGAGAATGACAGAGAATAAGAGAATGAGCATGAGAGAGATAAAGACAGAGAGAAAATGTATACAAAGAGAAAGGGGGGAGGGGGGAGGGGGTAGGCGTGTGCGTGTGCTGAGCGCGTCCTGGTGTGATCTAACGCGCTCAGCACACGCACACGCCTACCCCCTCCCCCCTCCCCTCCCCACCCTGCCAAATAAAACAGCCCAGCGGCCAAGCCAGCTCAGACGCCCCGGCCAGCCTCCGGTCTCTCCCGCAGCCCCCTGATCCCGTCGTCTGAGCTCAGCTCATTTAGCGCAGGCTTCCTGAGAGCCAGCTTTGCACAGGCCCCGCGCGCCTGCATCTCACTCCCAGTGTACGGAGGCTGCCAGAGGTGATTCCTCACTGTTTTTGTGATGCACACATTATTATTATCGTCCTTGTGGTCTGGCTTGCCCTAGCTGACGAAATGAAGGATGGCTTCTGAAGGATGCTTCGATGATATATTTGTCACTAAGGTCAAAAAACGGACTACAATAGTCTCTGCAGACCGTCTATTCCTTAAAACCTCAAGGGGCAGCCAGACTAACATGTGATCATCTGGCTATCAATCCCTGACTAGAATCCTGCACAGAAGAGATTTATGCAACTAAATTTCTTAAAATGGTAAAAAAAAAATTAAAAAAAGACATATATGTTTGGTAGCTTTTGTGGAAAATTACCATTCCCTTAAAACTGGGGATTTTTTTTTTTGTTTAACAAAAAATAGAGAAAGAGGTTTAATCAAACAGAAAAGCTGTGTAAATTAGCAGTCAAGCTCTCACGGGTACAAAGTGCATTTTGGACCCAGGAACAGCAGAAAACCAAACTGCAGCATTTTTTTTCCCAGCCCAAATTGATGAATTATTAACCTCCCCGCCACTGCAGAGAGAACAGGATGGCAGAGCCACACTGGGCACCCCTCCTGCCCCTCCACCCCCCCCCCCCCTTACCCCCGACATCATCCAAACTGTCCCAGCCACGCCCCCCCCAGGCTTGCCCAAACTCAGCTCTGTGTGGTCAGGCAGACATATGCCAGTAGAGCCCTTTGCTCCAATGAGCAATGTCTTTGTTGACCTTTAAAAAAAAACAAAAAAACCCCCCCCATACTCCCACACGCTCAGGAGGAAGAACAGCTCGGCTCAAACAGGCTCCTGCCGAAAACACGAGCCCTCTGACGGACGGCGGGGTACCTTTTCGTAACGGCGCCTGGGTTCATTACGAGCGTGATGACCTATAAATAGCACCTACGGTAATACCTGCGCCTTTTTACAGTCTCTGGTTCAAACGTACAGCATCTGTTATTTTGCATGCCGTGAAGAACCGTCTTAATTAATGAAATTCAGCTCTCGCTGTTGTGGTCCCCCTGAAAACAAAACAAAACAAAACAAAACAAAACAAAACAAAACAAACCAAAAAAAATAGAATAGAATAGAACAGGAGCGCATATCAAAAAAAGGAAATGAAGTATGTAAAGCACCGGGGTTAGAGTGGCAGTAAATAATTCATTGTCTGTCCCTTTCCCTTTCATGCAGAGAGCAGATGTGTGACAGGATGAGAGAGAGCGAGAGAGAGAGAGAGAGAGAGAGAGAGAGAGAGAGAGAGAGGGGGGGGGGGAGTGGGACAGAGGGCTGGGGGCAGGGAGAATTAAAATCAGGAGTGGCTGTGTCAACAGGACCCATCGGGCTGTCCGATGACCGCAGATCTCACCCGTCTGCTTTCCGTTTACCCTTTTTATTCAAAAGCGGCCCGCGGTTCCCTCTCTTCTTTCTCTCTTTCTCTCTCTCAGTTTCTGTTTGCTTTAACCGGGGCGGCCGAGCGAGAACCGGCTTGTTTTTTTTTTGTATTTCGTTTCTCGCAGTGCGACGGCACACACACACATGACGTTATCGATGAAACGCAGCCGCTCTGCCGAGCTATCTCCACTGCTGAAGGTGAGCGCGACTCCTGCCTGCTGGACGTCCCCAAAGAACATCGCAAAAGGCTTTCGCCTGAAGAAAAAATGTCCCATGGGGAGAAAACGAGGAGGAGAGGAGGAAAAAAAAAAAGGATTTATTAAGAGCTTATCCTGCATTGAGCTCTTCTCCAGCTTTCAGGTCAAAATGTGCACCTGAGAGAGGCGCAGAGTATGCCAAACAGCCAGTGCAAATGCACGGCGCGCGGATCAGACCGGGTCATCACCTGGGACGACTTGCACCTCGGGCCATGTGTCCTTCGCATCTCTCCTCTTTTCTGTCCATTCTGAATAGAGGGAAAATAATTTCTGCATTCTGTAGAAAAGGAGAGGTTTCATTGGCTGGCCGGCCGGCCTTGCTGAAGAATTCGGCCTTGAGGAAACGCGTCTGTGGTGTGGGGATGGCTGGTTTGAGCAGCCACACCTGCCCTGGGCCGAGCTAATTAGACCTGGCCAATTGGATAATTGGTTAAGAATTAGATAATTGGCCAGGCTAATTGGACCCGGGAACAGGAGTGGCTGCACCTGTGCGTAGTGAGGTAATCAGTGCGCACAGGTTAAATCTGCCAACCCCACTCACACAAATGGGAACCTCTGTCATGAATGTTTTTTTTTTTTACACATCTGCTCAGTTGGCTGTAACATCTTGCCAACCCTTGTAAATAAATGGGGACTGCTGGAACATCATCTCCCTGTGTCTCTGTGCTGGAGGGCCCCGTGGAAAGCCACTTCGGTGGCCTGTGGCAGGCTCGTTTGTCACAGTGTCAAAAAAAAAAAGGAAAAAAAAAAGAAACGGCCACGAGGGAGATAAAGAGCTCCGTTGCATTGTCGCGAGAGAGAGACACAAACACACACGCGCTCATAACACACAACAGAGTCAGTCGAACCGCTCGCACCACACACCAGTAAACAAAACAGTCCCAATCTCCCCCACACCTGATCCAAAACGTAGCCTACAGCTGTGCTGCGGGCACTCGCGCGCACACACCGGCGCCCAATCGTGCGTCAAGTTGGCTCCGGCATTTGTTTGACTGGCGATTAAAGCGAATGAGTTATATTTAGCGCGGCGTGACATTTGTTCAAGCCATAACTGCGGAGCACAGGTTTGTTTGTCCGCGGCTGAGAGAGAAACGTAAGGAGGGAAAACACTCGCTCGACTGCAGCTGCAGCAGCAGCAGCAGCAGCAGCAGCAGCAGCAGAGACACCACAGGAACAGACTGATGCAAAAGGAACACTGACAAAGCAGGTTTCCTTTCTTAATTGCATCTTAATCCCCAGTTGATAGGCTCGCTTCCTCAGGCTCGGCTCCGCCATTCTAGCCACTGTCTGTCCCCCTTTAAATTAAATAGCTCCAGTGCTAATGGAAGCTCTAAAGTGCAGTGGTTGAGCAGTAAAGAGCAAATAATCTTGTATGTTGTTCTGACTGTTACTTTATTTATTATTATTATTATTATTATTATTATTATGATTATTATTTTAACTGCAGCTCTTTTATTTGAAGCTGAAATTCGGCTCTCGTTTATATCTCGGTCTGCGAAAAACAGCCGCAGACCTAGCGGCTACGTGGGATGAAAGCTCTGCTCCCCCCTTGGGTTACCATGGCGTTCCCAGAAGAGTCTGCGCTCCTTGGTTACACGCCGCCCCGTGCAGTTCTCGCGGCGCGGGAGCAGTCTAACTACTTGTCATCTCACACCCAGCGCGCGCGGACAGAGGCAAGAACACAGCAACGGACAGACAGGACAATAACAGATCAGAGTTCGCACATGCACACATGTGGACAAGACACGCACAGACGCTATTCTAACGGCCTTAATAAACAACAGCAGTACAGCTCGACTGAGGCCGTCTGAAGAATACTTGACCACCGCTGTTGCGCTGATAGCAGGCAACGAGTAATTAGGGTTTATAGCGCAGTTGCTATGCAAACGGTTCAGTGCTGTATAAAATGGCTCTATGTTGACTGTAGCTGCATGATATCAGTAATGTTTGATGAAGCACTTTTGCCTTTGCTCTGTTTTCTGCCATTCATTTTCAAATACAGTTTAAATTGTTCCGCGTATAGGCATCTCGTAATTATATACTATGACTGTGAGATAGCCAAGCGCCAATCTTTTCCTGAGGAAATAATTAAACCATGATGCTCCGCGAAAGCGTACTGTCTGGAATAGAGAGAAATTACACTAAACCGTTTGAATTCAATTTCTGGAAAACCGCAATTGTACCTTTTGAAAACGGGTGTCATTGTGTGGGTTTGAAAATCTAGCTGTATTTACACAGATTAAAGGTAAAATTGACATGGATCTAGGCATCAGATTGAGAAACAGATGCCAATACTGCAATTGTGAAGATCTAAAAACCGCCTGTATTTCTTCTCAGCGAATCTGGAGTTTGTACAGAGTTTAGTGTCAAGACAACATCTAGATTTGCTTTCCTTTCACACCTGTGATGAGAGAATTTTGAGCCGATTATGAGGCAGGAGCCCGTTAGAAGGGAAATGGTTTTTGCCAGGTCAGACATCAGCTGGCAAGCATGCGTTCCCCGCTCGTTTTAATTAGAAGCCCTGCATTCGCATTAGCACGTCACTGTTATTTCCAGCACTGCCAGCCTGTCAGAGAGAGTCGTTATTTCCTCTCTCCAGGTAGTCTGAAGGCTGAATGTGTGTGTGCCTGTTCTCCACCCTGGCACTTCTTCATCCCGAGCAATTAAAAAAAAGATTCAAATCTAAGACATATCACAACAGGCTACTGACACACTGTCAGAACAGACCACTGACACTGTCAGAAGAGACCACTGACACACTGTCCGAACAGACCACTGACACACGATCAGAACAGACCACTGACACTGTCAGAACAGACCACTGACACACGATCAGAACAGACCACTGACACTGTCAGAACAGACCACTGACACACGATCAGAAGAGACCACTGACACACGATCAGAAGAGACCACTGACGCACAGACACAGTGTCAGAGCGTCTGTGCTCACAAGCGGTGCTGTGGGGGGTTGTAAATTCAGCCCCAGGAGCCTGTGAGTGCAGCAGCCAGGGCCGGCTCCTATCGACTGAAGGGGGCTCTGTCGAAGGCTGATACGCGCCTTAGAAACGCTATCGATTCTCAGGGCTGCCGCTAGAGCCGTCGCTAATTCTGCTGTATTTCTATTTGTTTATTCACTCCGTTTTTCCTCCTTAGGCTTTAGGGGATTGAATGAACAAACAAAAAAACAAACAAAAAAAAAAAAAATCACCCTAAAGATAGCAGTATAGGAAGTCCAAAGGTTCTCGCTGTGCCCAGAATGACATCTTGTTCCATTTGGTGTTAACATGTACCAAACTGGTACATCCATCAAGTCGCGGCTCTGTGCTAAACGCTAACGGGGCGTTTCGCTTTACATTACATTACATTACATTACATTATAGGCGTTTAGCTGACGCTCTTATCCAGAGCGACTTACAACAGTGTAACCAAACTCAGGATCAAGTCCACTTAAGTCCATTGAATAAAATGCAGATAAAAAGCCTTTACTATAGTAGCATACAGTAAGGAGAAACAAGATAGTCTGAACCAAAAATTTTTTTTTTTTTTTTTTTTTTTTTTTTTTTTTTAATAGTTATGGGAGAGGGTTTAGGGAAGAGGAGAGAGGTATACAGAGAAGAGGTGCGTCTTGAGTTTCCGTTTGAAGGTGCTCAGACACTCTGCTGTTCTGACCTCCACTGGAAGATCGTTCCACCATCGTGGGGCCAGAACTGCAAAGAGTCGAGACCTTGTTGCTGCTCGTGTAGGGGGAGGAATCAGCCGCCCTGTAGTAGCCGATCGGAGCGATCTGGCCGGCTTGTAGGGTCTGATCATCTTCTGCAGATAACCAGGAGCTGACCCCTTGACTGCTTGGAAAGCAAGCACCAGTGTCTTAAACCGGATGCGAGCTTGCACTGGTAGCCAGTGGAGGGAGATGAGGAGGGGAGTGACGTGGGAGTCACGAGGGAGGTTGTAAACCAGACGTGCTGCTGCATTCTGGATGAGCTGAAGGGGTCTGGTGGCTGATGCTGGGAGGCCAGCCAGGAGGGAGTTGCAGTAGTCCAGACGTGACAGTATCATGGCCTGGACCAGGAGCTGTGTGGAATAATTGGTGAGGAGTGGTCTTATTCTGCGGATATTGTACAGGATGAACCTGCACGACCGGGTGGTTGCCGCGATATTCTCAGAGAGTGAGCAGCTTTACTGCAGTGGAGGCTTTTCTTATTACGCTGCAGTGCTGTTGAGGAATCACGCGCGACTGTCATGTGTCATCAATCATCAGTGACTTACGGCCCCATCCATAGAGTACTGCCCTGTCCAGCGCTTCTGTAAAAAAAAAAAAAAAAGAGAGAAAAAAAAGAAAGTTTCTCGCCCGCGCAATTTAACGCAAAGAACTCAAACTCCAGCTGCGCTTTGAGTAACGTCCCCGGTGATGTCACGAGAGAAGACGCTGACTGAAATTTCCCCGGCCGTAGAACGCATTAAATCAGGAAATTGCTTGTGTTAGTGTGACAGAGGCCGCGGTGCGGAGCTGTACCACGAGGCCAAACGTAATTAGAACGGCGGTCTGAGGGATGCATCGTGACAGGTCCTGGCGTTTGAAAAAAAAAATGCAGCCGGGGTCATAAATACGCGGAGAACAAACTGTTTATTCCTCATCCGCCACCGGAGCTGGCTGCTGATTGGACCGTTTGCGAAGGGGGACATTACAGGAAAGAGCGAATGGAAAGTGGTGAATTATTATTATTATTATTATTATTATTATTATTATTTTAAAATGTCTTTTTACTGTTTGAGCTATGATTAGATCAGCGGAGGAGAGAAAGGGATGTGGAGCGCAGGCAGCAGGCAGGCTGCTCAGTTCTGGACGCACAGCCGCGCTGTCGCTCGCGCTCCATGATTTATACAGCAGCCTCCAGGCCGCTCTGAGAGAGAGCTATCCAGAGCACCCAGCGCCTCTCTGCGCAGCACAAGACACACACACACACACACACACACACGAATGTGCACCTACGAACACACACATGCACACAGATGTACCCCTTCAAACGCACATACGCACACAAAGGAGCACCTGCAAACACACACACACACACACATACATTTGCACCTACAAAAACATACAGACACACAAGAATGTGCACCTAAAAAAACAAGCAGACACACACACACACATATCTGCACCTACACAAACACACACACGCACACACAAAACATTGTGTGTCCATGGTGTTCCACATACGCACACACACACACACACACACACTGCAGGAGACCTGTGCTTTCTGGCACCGCCCCGGCCGTCTCTGCTGTGCTCACTCTACACTGCGGTGGTGTGTGTGTGGCTGGGTGGGGAAGGGGGTGGGGGGGGGGGCTGGGGTACTGGGGTGCAGTGCAAACCGCAGAGGGAGAACAGGAGGGAGGGAGGGACGCTTGGGGTCAGGCGCTGATCAGGGAACGCGCCCTTCCATTACAGACACCGGGGCTTGTTAGCGCTCAGCTAGCTGATGCCACGTTCCCCTGCTGTGCAGCGCTGAGCAGATTACACGTCACACTGATGCTCACACTCCATCCATCAGTGACACTCCTGCCTCCAGCTGGGCCACAGAGTGCTTCTTCAGCTAAAAGCACAACACGCTGCAGACCTGTCAGCATTTTATATGTGTGTGAGAGAGTGTGTGTGGTGTGTGTGTCTGCGTGTGTGTGTGTGTGTGTGCGTGTGTGTGTGAGTGTGTGCGTGTGTATGTGTGTGTGTGAATGTGTGTATGTGTGTGTGTGAATGTGTGCGTGTGTGTGTGTGTGTGTGAGAGAGTGTGTGTGGTGTGTGTGTCTGCGTGTGTGTGTGTGTGTGTGTGTGTGTGTGTGTGTGTGTGTGTGTGTGTGTGTGTGAATGTGTGCGTGTGTGTGTAAGTGTGTGCGTGTGTATGTGTGTGTGTGAATGTGTGCGTGTGTGCGTGTGTGTGTGTGTGTGTGTGAGAGAGTGTGTGTGGTGTGTGTGTCTGCGTGTGTGTGTGTGTGTGTGTGTGTGTGTGTGTGAATGTGTGCGTGTGTGTGTGAGTGTGTGCGTGTGTATGTGTGTGTGTGTGAATGTGTGCGTGTGTGTGTGTGTGTGAGAGAGAGTGTGTGTGTTCCCAGTTGGAAATTAGATTACCTGAAGGGCTTTGCAGCCAAATGGAGAAGCTGGCAGAAGGGCAGCGTTCTTAACTGAGCCGCTGCATTGAAAAGGTGGAACGTGGAGCGCTTTGATTTGGGTGAAGTGGCGAGTGTGACGAGGAGAGTCGTGCACCGCAGAACATCTGTTCCTCGGGAAAAAACAGTTTGATCTGCTCTCAAGAATTACACCGGCACACAGGTCGGGAAGTATTAAAAGGCGCGAACAAAAAAAAGAATAACTCTGGTGTCCTTGGAGTCGTTGAAAACGGGCAGGCTGAGCACTGTTCTTACTCGGTTATTAACCTCTCTGCACTGCGGCTCGTAGCGCACAGTGTGTGCCCGTCAGTTCGGTGCCTGAAAGAAAACGTCCTGATTTTAAGAACTTAATCATCACAGCGGTAAGAGTACGAATGAAGGTCTTGACGCAGCCGAGAACGTCCTCTTTTCACGAGCTGACAAAAAAAAAAAAAAAAAAAAAAGTAGCACATTTGGGTTTTGTTTACCCCTTCCCCTTCAGAACACACGGTGGCAAACCGGGAACACCTTTTGGTAGCAGGGTTTACAGTCAACCACATGCAGACTACATCACTGCGCGTAGCATCAGAGGTGCAAAGTCCTGGGGTCAGAAGGTACAAGGCCTGCCATATGCTTCCTCCACCTGTGAATTCAGCCAGCTGATTTCACCGATTAGTTCTACCTCCTGGCTGAAGAACTGGGCTAATTAGCAAATCCAGGTGAATTGGAAGAAACGGTGGGGAGGACTTCTGTTTTGTGAACTGGGAATTTACACTTGCGTAATGATGAACACAGATGACACAATGCGTGAATGGTATTTTTACCTGGGTTAAAAACGCAAATGGTACACCCTAGCAGACATCACTCCACCTGCCTCTTGAGCAACCCTGCAATCTACACAGATTAACACAATTAATCTGAAGGATGCAGTGCACTGGCTGAATGTGGGTTTGGCATGGTGTGTGTGGGTTTAGGATGTGCCGAATTGTGGATTTGAGGCAAGTTAAGTGTGGGCTTGGGATGGGTTGAGTGTGGGCACCAGGTAAGTTGAGTGTGGATTTAAGGTAGGTTGAATGAGGGCTTGGAGTGGATGGATTGTGAGTTTGAGGTTGATTGAGGTTCAGTGTGGGTTTTGTACTTCTCCCAGACAGAAGCTTTCAGATCTCTTTCAGACCTTTCCTGTACAAAAGGGTGGCCCATTGCTATTGAAATGAACGAAAAGTTCATCGGCATGTGAAGGGCATCGTAGGAGCGAGAGAGAGAAGGAAGCCGGCGATCGATATGACGGTAGAGAAACCGGAGGAGAACTCTTCCTTTCAAACGCACGCGTCAAGTGCCGCGGGTGTCAGGTGTGGGAGAAATCCCACTTCACACATCGCCTTTCTCGCCATGCAACAATATGCCTTCGCACCCGAGCCCCCTGAAGATGTTCTCATTCATTAAAACGAAAAGCTCGAACGTTCTGGCCCGGCACACGGTGTCTCACCCGCACGTCATTGCCATCTGGCCAGGGAGGCCTCGTCTCTCTCTCTCTCTCTCTCTGATCGCCCCAAAACCCCGCAGGCGGGGCGGGGTGACTGTGCCACCGCGCTCTGGAAGTGAACGGAGCGTCTGGCCGGGCCACGTGTCCGGCTGACCCCCCCAGGCCAGGTCAGTCCCATCGGACAGCAAGGGGACAGGTGCCCGGTCTTTTATAAAAACACAACACACACCGAGATAAGGCCCTGCGATAGACTGGCGGCCCGTCCAGGGTGTGTTCCTGCCTCTCGCACAATGCATGCTGGGATAGGCTCCAGCACCCCCTGCGACCCTGCTCAGGATAAGCGGGTATAGATGATGGATGGACCCTGCTCAGGATAAGCAGGTATAGATAATAGATGGACCCTGCTCAGGATAAGCAGGTATAGATAATAGATGGACCCTGCTCAGGATAAGTGGGTATAGATAATGGATGGACCCTGCTCAGGATAAGCAGGTATAGATAATGGATGGATCCTGCTCAGGATAAGCAGGTATAGATAATAGATGGACCCTGCTCAGGATAAGTGGGTATAGATAATGGATGGACCCTGCTCAGGATAAGCGGGTATAGATAATGGATGGATCCTCCTCAGGATAGGCAGGTATAGATGATGGATGGATCCTGCTCAGGATAAGCAGGTATAGATAATGGATGGACCCTGCTCAGGAAAAGCGGTTATAGATAATGGATGGACCTTGCTCAGGATAAGCGGGTATAGATAATGGATGGATGGATGGATCCTGAGATAAGACCGCAAAGCTTCCTTAGCCTGCTGCTGCTGCAGCTCCCTGTGCTTTATATATAAATATATATATAAATATTTTTTTTAGGCTATTGAGATTAATGTTGACAGAGTACAAACTCAGCCATTAAAATCTTATTCTTTTTATTTCAGACCTGTCAGCTTTGCAAACAACCCTCCATTGTGAGCCTGCTCTATTATTCTCTCCAGTGCTTGGCTCACTCCGAGCTGGTTAATGCTTGCAAGCCCTGTCCCCTCCCCTCCCTTTAAGTAAATTAATGCATCGATGCCTTGGTTGTTGATTAACAATAAATTAATTTTTTTGTAACAAGAAATTGAAGGAGAGGATGTTAACAAGACCTCAGTTCTAATATGCAAACTACACACACTAACAAATGCTTGGGCAGAGACAGCATAGTTTACACAGAAATGACAAATATCTAACCTTAATGAATGCTGTCTGAGCCAGGCATACTTCTGATGGATGCATTGCCAGGTCTGAGCCATTTTATCCACCCTCCACTCTTGTTGTCTACCTTATTTTGGAAACTGTTATTTAAATAAAATTTTATGAATAATTCAACCCGTGCCAGTGAATCCTACCCGACTTGCGCATAGCATGTTTCACATGGAGAATGTCGCAAAAGGCACAAAGACATTGACATGGTCCTGGGACAGACGAATTTTGGCACCCCCAGGCCAAACAGCCAAATTGACAGGATCTGCATCGAGGTAGCTCAAGGTTTTCCCTCCATTAACTCCCCTCAGATCAGTGTTAACACCTCTGGGACAAGGCCATTTTTTTTATTGGGACAGGCCTACGGTCTTGTCCACCTATTAGTCCAGTAGATGTGATGACATAAAGCAATGCAGACAGCTGCTGCCGGTAAAGGGGAAGAAAAGTCTGGTTCTTCGGTCCTGAGATTCTCTGTGTGAACGAATAGCCAAAGTCGTTCAGCCTGTGCACATAGTGCTGTGGTTCATGTTTGAAAGAGCTGGAGGAAAAGCTGTTGACTGGAGTTGACTAAGCGCATGGACGCTGTGAAAGGAAGAATCCACAGCTGGCTGCTCTGATAAGCTCGGTATCACACCCCCCCTTCCCCCATCACCCCCCCCCCCCCCAGCAGAGAGAACTGCGAGGGCTGTCACTCTCACCACTGAGACGGGGACGCCGTGATCACCAGCGACAGGCCTGGAGATATACAGCTCTGTTCCCCATGCCCACCTCCCCCGTGTACCAGCGCCTCAGTGCCCCCCCCCGTCACTACAGTGCAAAGGTCAGCCCCTCCCACATATGGTCAGCTCCTCCCACATATGGTCAGCCCCTCCCACATATGAGCAGCCCCTCCCACATATGAGCAGCCCCTCCCACATATGAGCAGCCCCTCCCACATATGGTCAGCCCCTCCCACATGTGGTCAACCCCTCCCACATATGAGCAGCCCCTCCCACATGTGGTCAGCCCCTCCCACATATGGTCAGCTCCTCCCACATATGGTCAGCCCCTCCCACATATGAGCAGCCCCTCCCACATATGAGCAGCCCCTCCCACATATGAGCAGCCCCTCCCACATATAGTCTACACCCTCCCCAGACCGACAGATGATAGCGCATCGACCAGGACTGTGTGATACACACAGGGAATTGGTATAACGACTAAATTGGGGATAAAATGGGAGAAAAATGGCAAAAAAACCCCCCAAAAAAACCCGCTTGCGCAGCGAGAAGAATTCGCCACCGTCTGACTCAACGGAAGACGCGAGACGGCACAGACCGTCGCCCCGCGCAACAGACGGAGCCGCCCGTCCGCCCGCCTGCCGCAGCCTTCTGGGCTCCGCGGTTGCTCCCGGCGACGGTCCACGCGGCACGCGCGAGGCGGCGACGCTGCCGTATGCTGTCGGGGCGCGTGTCCCGATGCAGCTCACAGACGGTGAAGACCCCTAGGGGGGCGTGGCCCGACGCATCTCACAGACGGAGAAGACCTCCGGGGCGTGGCCTGACGCAGCTCACAGACGGTAAAGACCTCCGGGGCGTGGCCCGAGCGGGCGGCGGCGGCGGCGGCGAGCAGGGAGTCGGGGCTGTCGCGTACAGAACACGGCGCGGAGAGAACGCCGCCTCGCTCCAGGCCTCCGAGGCCGGCTGCAGCTCCGTCGTTAGCATACAGTAACCCCCCCCCCCCCCCCCCCCCCCCCACCCACCCCCCCCCGACTGAGCGGGGGCCATTACACGCTCGCATTCAGCTCAATTTGCCTCCTTCCCCGAGCGAGACCACAGCTCTCCACAGCTCTCCGGCGTCTCGCCGGCCCTAATGGCGCCTGTCAGGTCATTAGCCCCCGATGGCAGACGCGGGGCCCGCACACCGCAGCCAGAGAGAGAGCCTTATGCATTTGGGTGAGGGTGAGGGGGCGGGGGGAGGGGGTGTTCTTTTCTGACAATAACGACTCAGAGACACTCAGTGTCTCTCTCTCTCTCTTACCCCTCCCCCTCCCCCTCCCCCTTCTCCTCCTCCTCCTCCCCCTCCTCCTCCTCCTCCTCCCCCTCCTCCTCCTCCCCCTCCCCCTCCTCCTCCTCGCCATCTTCCTCCCCGCTCTGGAAGTCTCATTCCATCGCTGCTCATCAGACGTGCCTCACGTTTCGGCCGTCCACCCAGCCATGTGCTCGAGAGAGAGAGAGAGAGAGAGAGAGAGAGAAGACAAATTCCGCTCCACCTACGATGATCATCGCCTCGTCCTTCTGGGCCTAACAGGGTCCCGACTGCCGTCCCGAATCCTGCACCCCTTCCCACGCGCTCAGGACCTCCCCCTAAAAAAACAGGGGGGGCGGCGGCCAGTACACGGGGGGGGGGATCCGAGCATGGGGCGTGGGGGGACGCGAGCGGGGGGCGACCCGTTCTGGACACAGAGAGAGCACACGGCGATTCATAACGATGCGCGATGGAAAAAAACACACAAAGGCCCGATCCTTTCAGCGGGGTCCAGGAGAACACATTCCACACGGTCCCACTGTAACAACAACCGAGAGAGAGAGAGCAACGGCCACCGAGGAGAGAGAGCGGCGAAACAGAGCCGCGCGCGGAGTCAAAGCGGCTCCACGGCCCGTCGTGCGCGTCAATAGCGACAAACGACTCGCCAGCGCGGCAAACTAGCTTAGCTTAAATTTCAAATCAAATCAAATCAAATCAAATCAAGTTTATTTATAAAGCACATTTGAACAACCGAGGTTGACCAGTGTGCTGTACAATAAAATAACATACAGAATAAAATAACATGACGGGTAACAGCAAGAAAGCAGTAGAGATAACATAACAATATGCATACATAGTTAAATAAGTAAAGGAACAGTTGGAAAATATAAAACACAGAAGGGCAGATTTCTCCTGTCGTTTGCCCAGTGCACCCGGTGGCATTTGACAGGGTCTCCGGGCACCTTCCCCTCTCCGCACTTCTCCTCCCTCTCTGCTCTTCTCCTCCCTCTCTGCTCTTCTCCTCCCTCTCCGCTCTTCTCCGCCCTCTCTGCTCTTCTCCTCCCTCTCTGCTCTTCTCCTCCCTCTCCGCTCTTCTCTTCCCTCTCTGCTCTTCTCTTCCCTCTCTGCTCTTCTCTTCCCTCTCTGCTCTTCTCCTCCCTCTCTGCTCTTCTCTTCCCTCTCTGCTCTTCTCTTCCCTCTCTGCTCTTCTCTTCCCTCTCTGCTCTTCTCCTCCCTCTCTTCTTCTGTGTTTAACGAGTGCTGAGCGCTGAGTCTGAGCCGGGGGGGGCAGGGGGGGGAGCGCGGGAGAGCTTTTACACAGGCCCCAAGAAAAGGCAGGGACGAACAGGAGGCAAATGAAGAGGCTTTTTGCTTTCCCACTCCACCGGGCGCTGTAAAATTAACTCAGCGCCGAACGTTAGCCCAGTCGCTGTTTAGCTGCGCTAAGAGGGCGTTAGCATTCATGAGATTCCAATCTCCCTGCCGACAAGAAAAACCAACAACAATCTTGGAAAGGATGACAGCTCTGTCATCAAATGAGTTAAAGCATTTTATCTTCGTGTGTAACACTGGCAGGTTTTATACACAGTGGTGCAGCACCCCCTTCCCCCCCCCATTTCACTACATTAAATAGACATCGAAAAGTTGTCAGGCATCTCCACATTACGACTAAAAATAACCCTAATAACCGTAATCTTGCAAATGTTCGTTTTTGATGCACATTTTGGTGCTCTTACTGAATAAACAACCCCATACCCCCTTTGTCTGTGTGTTTGTGTGTGTGTGTGTGTGTGTGAGTAACTCAACAATATATACACCCCCTGTAAAACATAAAACACGCAGAAACTTCAAAGCACACAGACTGAGCCAATGTCTGAGTTTATTCTGGTCCCTTTGATACCTCCCACATTAAACCTGTTCAGCTGAGAGGACAGCACAGATAACTTCTCTCTTTGTAAGGCTGCTCTCTCCAAAATATGTGGCTCTATTTTCCATTTCTTCTTTTTTTTTTTTTTTTTTTTTTTTTTGCAAGAGAAGCAGCAGGCCATCTAATATGTCTTAATACGAGAACCAGAACCGCATTCTCTTCTGCTTTTTTCCACAGCCTGTCTGTCCGCTCACATAGGCTCACACCGGCTCGCATTTCACCACAGGAAATCAACAAAATCATGCACCCCGACCCAGACCGAGGGGCCCAGCTCTCCACCCCCCGGTCCCCAGCACGCAATATTTCACCTTCGAAATGACCTTTCAGAAAAGTCACCGCACAGCCAAATGCCCAAGACAGGCATCAGTCACAACCAGAGCAGGGGAAGTGGCGGAGTGCGTCGACCGTAAGCTTGACTGACAGGAAGAGAGCGTACTCAGCCACGGCAAAAAACAGTTTTCTCACGCTACGAACTACTGTGCATCGTATTCTACCTTTCACAGAAACCCACACATATTACGCAGAATCGGCACAAGCAAAACAAGCTTGTCGATCGTGTATTCGCGGTAAAAATTGCACCGCGGTAAGATTGTAGACGGATACGTTACAGACTTATTTAATACAGAACCTTAGCGCCATTATTGTAGATATGGATAAAGCGATGGATTGATGGGGTTTATCATGCCTCAGCAAACCCTGTTTTTGAGGGCTTTTCTCGGGCTGAAGTGCATCGTTTCCGCTGCGCTGCGCCGCGCGGGCGGCCGAGCGCGTTCGAGGCGCTGTGGTCAGCTGACACGGCGTCAGCGGCGGCCGCACGCGCGCCTGACGCAGCAGGGAGGGACTGCCACCGCGGCTACAGGCCCGAGGGCTAACGGCTCGCAGCCCCGCGCGCGGTCCGAGAACAGCGTGGGCGTCGCTCGCGTCTCGGGCCGGGTGGGGGGGTGGGGGGGGTGGGGGGGGCGGAAGGGGGCGGTCACGCCACGTGGTTGAGCCCAGCGCCCCGCGCCTCCACGCATTCGAGGGCCCTGAGAAAAGAAGAAACAAAAGCGCCAGAAGACAAAAAAAAGCGCAACAGCAGCGCCAGTGAAAAAACAAAAAAAAAAAAAAAAACTACAGAGCCAACGCAGGGCGTGCGTTCACAGACGCTCCCTGGAGCGGTTTCTGCAGCGTCGATGTCACGCGCTGTCACTGCAGGACGGGACGGGACGGGACGCGATGCGAGCAGAACAGGGCAGGGGTCAGCAGCTGTGAGAGTCAGCAGGAACGCGGTGCTGCACAGAACCGTGAAGGACCGCTGTGCAGGCCTGGCTGGAGGGCCCCTGCAGCGTCCTGGTCGTCCGCGGCGTGTGCACAGGACACGTACCGCACTGCGCTGGAGCGATTATCTGCAGCCAACGCCTCACACCGCGCGCCAGAGCCGTCGCAACGCTGCAGCCCTGCGTGCCCAGGCCTGTCTCTGCATGGGCCGCGGTGTAGTGTAATGGGTAAGGAGCTGGTCTTGTAACCTAAAGGTCGTAGGTTCAGTACCTAGGTTGGACACTGTTGTTGTACCCTTAACCCGCATTGCTTCAGTATATATCCAGCTGTATAAATGGATACAATGTAAAATGCTGTGTAAAAGTAGTGTAAGTCGCTCTGGATAAGAGCGTCTGCTAAATGCCTGTATTGTAATGTAATGTAATGTAATGTAATGTGGCCTGTCTCAGCCCTACTGCATTCTGGGCATGGGCGCGGCCGCACAGCACAGCTCTACGTGTCTGGCTCCGCCCCCCCCACGCCTCCCTTACCCCGTGACGTCATCACAGGTCACCGGAGGTTCCAGAGAACGCTTCCACGCGTACAGCCAAGAGGGGCGGGGCTTGGGGCCCAGCGCGTCCGCCTCCTCGTGCTGCTGACAGGGTCTCCTGCCACAGATGACACCCCCCCATGCCTGTTTCCATGGAACGCACCGGAACAGGGGGGGGTCATGCTTCCCTCACAGGGTTGACACGCACGAGGACTCGATTCGCCCCGGACCGAGGGGGTATCGCTGACTTCTATTTCTGTCCCTCTTTCATTTCATCCTCCCCCCTTCCACTCTTCCCCCCACTTCTTTCATTTATTCTCCTCTCGCTCACTGAACTGCGCACATTCTGTCACTAAAAGCTTTGTGCTTTTTTTAAAATTAAAGATAAGAAACCAGTCAAGGGTTCAGATCGCTGCTGAAGTGAGGAAATGGAACATTATTTTTTACTTCTCTGCTTCTCCAGCGCGCACAAAGAGCCCATCCTAGATGACATTCTCCAAGCGGAAAATCTTATTACGCAAGACGCCGAATTACATATTGAACACACTCTATCGGAAACAGCTTCTCCCAGTCCCACCAGAGGCACAAGCTGACACAGTCATTACAACGAATGCATCTACTCCGGTCCAGACCAGAGTAACACAAGTACCACGGGCCATTTCACAAATGAAGTAGTAATCTTCTCAACTAGGTTCTTCTGTGTCATTTTCTGGGTGTGAACTCCCCCCCCCCCCACCGCTACCCGCCCCACCCCCCCACGCCATTGGAGAAGACCCGAGGTTACACAGACTGCATCATACGGGGCGCCCCCTGTAGGTAGGCCAGGAAAGTGACCCCAGACTACCCCCCCACTGCGACCGCGCTTCGTTAGGACTCTAGCATGAGTTCACCTCAACCAATATCTGGTGCTTTTCGATACTGTGTGAAGCTCATGAATGATCCTCCCCCCCCCCCCATCCCGTCCTCAAGAGTAGTTATTAATTTTACCCTCACAGTGAAAGATAGATGGAAGTCTCCAGCGTGCTGGAGACATTATTTATCCCCGCTAATGACGAGGATTAATCACTGGAAATGCCACGCGGCTTTGGAAAACCGTGCCCCTGCATCCCAAGCGCGTGGAGCCAGCTCTGCCACGGAAAAATCATTCATAAAGAATGATGAATGAACGCGAACATCGGAATGAATAAGGCAATAAGGCTGAGACCGCGGGCTATTTCCAAATCAAACTCAATGGCTATTAATAGAGTCTGTGTGTGTGTGTGTGTGTGTGTGTATGCACTGATGATTCTTTGTGTCCACACACGTATGAATATGTTGCTAAGTGTCTTTGTGGATACGCATGCGTGCGCTTATTTGCAAGTTGTTGTTTTTGAAGCATGTTTGTGTGTGTGTGTGTGTTTGCTCGTCTATCTGTACACTGACACAGACACTGTATACACTGACCAGAAATGCTCAGAGAAACATGAACTCCATTAGGGTACAATTCACAGTGACAGAGTCCCTTTCAAGCGGTGTGAACTCACATGAACTCTATTAAGAGTTGAAATGGCACTGCTGTGGACGCGTGGGTGTGTGGGGTTTTTTGTTGTTGTGGCGAAGCAGGGGGGGAGAAAGCCACTGGACAGCGGAAAGGTCAGTGCTGGCAGAGGTGCTTTGATGGGGGTCCCCAGGCATTGGGGTGGGGGGGGGGGGGGGGCAGCGGAGGGACAGGTCCGGGAAACTCAGGAGCTCAGCATGCTGGGTATTTTTATCCCAGGACACCAGCCAGTGGCTGCCGGCCAGTCATGAGACAGCAGGAGCAGTCACAAGACCGTCCAGATGCAAGTGGCTTTTCTTTTCTTTTTTTTCCACCGCCCTGCCGCACACAAACACTTGTCAGGGGTCACGTTCCCACCACCGATGTTCCCGTCCCTCCGGCTGACCTCCCCTCTGCTTCCACCGGGGGTGAGAGAGGCACTCTGAGGTGAGAGCGTTTGCCTGGCTGTGTGCAGGACTGCCTCAGCCCACAATGGCCGTGTTGACAAGCCTCCGCCAAGCCCCCACCCCCTGCCCGCACGCCCGCACCGCCCCCCCCCCCCCCCATTGCTAGTGTGGCCCAGCTGATCCCATGTCTTACCCCTCCCCCCTTGCCCCCCTGCCCCCTGCCCCCCCCCCCCCCCATTGCTAGTGTGGCCCTGCTAATGCCAGACCTGCCCTCCCTCGCCCCCCCCCCCCCCCCCCCCCCGTGGCCATAGTAGCCCTGCTGATGTCAGGCCCCTTCCCCCTGAGTTCTGGATGACTGACAGCAGAGGGGGAAATGTCATTACACAGTCTGTCGGACAGGCTTATTGACACATTCACTTTCGGCTGCCAGCGCCATTACAAGGCATGGGCTCACATCTCGGGGGGGGGGGGCACGGGGGCCCCCCCACGCTGCAGCTCACCGCCCCCCGAAACAAAGGACCGGCTCCGGGGCGGGGGGGGCGGGGGCGGCGAAGACGAGGGGGGGGCGCAAGGGCGTAGGGGTGTAGGGGTGTAGAGGCGTAGGGGCGTTAAATCCACTCGGACTGACACCCTGTCCCCAGGGATGCATGAAAGATGAGGTGTCTGAGAGACGGTGTGTGTGTTTGTGCGTGTGTGTGTGTGAATGCATATGTACATGTTGTGTGAGAGTAAGAGAGAGAGACAGATTGCCTGTGTGTGTGTGTGTGTGTGTGTGGATGAGAGAGAGTGTGCATATGCACTGAAAGTGGTGCTCATTCATTATAACTGAGAGCAGTGAGTTGGGGCTCCTCCTCTCCCCCCCCCCCCAGGTCTTAACACCGCAGAGCCGGGCTCTTACGCAACGCGGTCGCCTGACTCCACGTGCGGCTCTGACCGCTGTCGGCCGTTACCTCGGCGACCGCGGCGACCACGGCAACCGTGACCCCCCGCGGATGCCCCGCGCCCCCGCCGAAACGGGCAGACATTTTAAACATTCTAAACGGCGCGTCGTTAGCCGTCCCGCGCGAAACGTCCCTCGCCAGAAACGAGGTGTTCGGCGGCGCCTCAGACGAGGCCGGCGGCAGTTTGAAAACCCCGGACGCCTTTCCGTTTGGTTATCTTTATTAAAGCCGGGATTAAAAAAAAAACTCAGAGCCGTTAGATTGCGTTGTTCCCGTTCTCGTTGTTTAGTGTTAATCAGTTTAACCTTCAGGGTCCAAGTTGAACTATGCGGTTGTTCCCTGCACTTGGACCGGTACATCTCTCTAGGGGTTTCGTCATACTTGTTCCTGGTTATGGTTATACACTTTGTTGTACGTCGCTCTGGATAAGAGCGTCTGCCAAATGCCTGTAATGCAATGTAATGTAATGTAATGTAATGTAACGTAATGTAACGTAACGTAATGTAACGTAATGTAATGTAATGTAATGTAACGTAATGTAACGTAATGTAATGTAACGTAATGTAACGTAATGTAATGTAACGTAATGTAACGTAATGTAATGTAACGTAATGTAACGTAATGTAACGTAATGTAATTTAACGTAATGTAATGTAACGTAATGTAACGTAATGTAATGTAATGTAACGTAATGTAATGTAATGTAACGTAATGTAACGTAATGTAATGTAACGTAATGTAACGTAATGTAATGTAATGTAATGTAATGTTAAAACATTAAACCCGAGCGGCCGTCAGCCGCCAAAAGGCCGTCGAAACATTCCGTTTCCAGAGCGGTACGGGAAAGGTAACATCGCGCGGTTTTATGCCGTACCAGCAGGCTTTTGAAAAGCTCTACGTACGACACCCCGCTTCCCCTGGCGCTCGTCAATCCAGCACGGCGGCCGCCGTCCTCGACCGACGTTTCGACGGGAGACGCCGGCGCGTCCGATCGCTCGGAAGAAACGTAAATAAAAAAAGTGTGTCAAAAGGCCGAAAGTAAAAGGGCGGCTAACGTGCTAAAAATACCTGTGAATACGCGGCGGGAACGAATGCGATTGGCTTTCAGTCGCGCGTCGGCGTTCTTTGTGGGGTTTTGAAAGACCCCGAGGGTGTGCTGTCGGCTCGCTGCGCACACACACACCGCGGTCACACAAAAACGCCGAATCACTTGAACGACAAAAAAAAAACAACTTAATATTAGCATCTTTGAAATAGCAGAAATGAGATCGCGGTTTGTGGCGCAACGTGTGTCATAACATCATAGCATTTCGAAATGTTTTTTGCAGATTTATTGAACTCTCCAAAATGATGAAATGATGAGATTTTTTAAAAATGTATTTAAATCCAACTCATTTTTCAAGACTGTAATTACAATGTCAATGTCTGAGATATGATCTGCATCGCACACTATGAAATTATTTCTGTTAGAACACAGAGGCAATCATGACCTCAATCAGCGGCTGTAATGCACGCGCAGACCCGTTCCGTGGAGAAGAAAGGACTCCGTGCGGAATGTGAAGGGGCGCGGGCCCCAAATTTCCACTGAGGGCGTTCGGGAGGGGGGGGGGGTGGATGGGCGATCGGCTGACGAGAAACACCCCCACAGATCTGCGTGCGGCGAGCTGCCCACGCACACGCACACACCGCCGCCATGGAAACGTCATGGCGACAGGGCGAGCGTCCCGTGCCTTCCCGACCGACATACCTTCCGCCGCGGTCGAGCGGGAAGCGGGCCGGCCTGCGGAGAATGCCGGAAAGAGGGGGAGTGGCCCCGGGCTGGGTGACGAGCGAGCCGGCGGCCACAGCGGCTATTTGCGGACGAGGAGGAAAGGTGGAAAAATTCTTTGGGAAACAAAAAACGGGTCACATGACCATGGGGGGGAAAGGGGGGGGGGGTATGTGTGTGTGCTAAAACTATGACCCAGTGTTACCCATATCTCTTTGTGTCCTCGGGGGGGGGGGGGGGGGAGGGGGGGGAATCCAGCTAGTTAAAAAAAAACAGACAGGCTTCTCCAGCGTGTGACGGACGGAGCACACTCCCTGTGGACGGTGGGGGGGGCGGTGGGGTGGGGGGGGGTGGGGTGTGCAGACTGCTCCACTCCCTGAACGGAACCTAACGGTGGAAAAGCCGCAGACAGGTGAGGGCTAATGGAGGGCACTGTGTCAGGTGGGTCGGTTTAACATCGGAAACCACCGTTTCCACAGAAGAAGAGGCCACCTATTGGCAAATGGCGATCGAGTGGAGACGTCCCCCCCCCCCCCCCCCCCCCCCCCCCCGCTCTTAACACCTCTTCCAAGACAAAGGAGCAGTCAGGACCGAAGGCTTTGTAGGAAGGAATCCGGTCTCTAGGTAACCGTTGTCATGGGAACGTGACTATTACCTCTTGAGAGGCGGCATTGTCCGGGGGGGGGGAACGGGAGGGAGGCGCCGGCTGAGCCCCGTGGGGCGGGCCGGCGCGGGACGCGGTGAGTGCGGGGCCATTTTTGGGCAGCGGACTGAGTCTGGTCGCGGGCGAGCGGCCTTGTGCTCTCAGTTCTCAGTTCGCTGCACTTCACCGCCACGGGCCTTTTCCAGAGCTAGGGAGCTCGTCCAATCCCCCCCCACACCCCCCCAAACCCGCCCCCCTCCCACCCCCACCGCTGTAGCTCAGACGAAATCAATATTTCGTTAATTGCGAGGTCTAATAAACCGATTCTAATTCGTGACTACGAACCCCATCAACCACACCCCTGGAGCACGTCCCACGGCAATTCTCATTTAAAAAAAAAAAATGCAAATCAATATTAATAATCAAAATAATAATTGCCGTGCAAGTCCTCATAAAAGCCAGATCTATACAGCTTGAAAGAGAGAATGAATTTTCTATGGATTCTAAATCCTAATGCATTTCATTTGTTTAAAGGCCGTCAACGAGAACCGCTTCTGCAGTGTCTGAAAAGAATCGTTGGGTTTTCAAGAACACACTTTGTAAGAGATTTTAATTCATTCGCAGACCAAACCGAGGAGTTTGGGCAATATTTGAAAAGGATTCACAATCAAAGGAGGAATTCTGAATGGAAATCTCAGTCCTTTGCTGAAGATCATTAATATTTATTGGCCAGCTCTGTTCTCAGAAATGACCAAATAAGTCAGTTT